>NW_015506435.1:3790-12401 GCF_001515645.1 Sinocyclocheilus grahami | reverse complement strand
CCAATATGTTGCTGGCATTAGAGGGTCTTGAAAAAATAGATCCTCTTGTGTAAAAAATGTCAGACAGTGATCGAGTGATCAAACGGTGGCAATACGTGCCACAAAGAGATGATGCACTGCCAGTTTGTCACCTCTGCTAACATTGTCTGCGGTCAGAAAGAATGTCTAGGTGCCACTATCCTAGGTGGTCCATAGTGTTAGTCATATTATAGTGACGTATACCCTCAACAGTATCGTAATGCACACTGGAATCTTCTGATGCTTTTCTAGGCATTTTATTTGCAACATTTGACAGCCATTTGGCCTGAAGTGTGTGGCAGGTCTGTTTGTCTACAGGAAAAGACCAGTAGCACAGGGCCTAGTCAGTCACTGTAGAGTGACAGGTGGTACTCAATACATTTGTTCTGGCTGTCGGTTGGCTCAACAGGGGGCTTTTCTATAAAAGTACCTCACAGGTGTGCGGGCCTGCTGTAAAGGAGGCAAGAAGTGTTCTGTTATTATGTATTTAAATCAAGACGTAGATTTACATCTGCTGTGAGTATCACATTAGTAGGTCTGAGGAAGATCTCTGTAACTTAAGAGGATGAATATTATTCACCAACCCACAGGAGACAGACGGCCTGGGTGCTATTTACTGATCAGCCAGTGAGAATTCCAGTTCAGTTCCGGACACTTTGCTCTGAGTGTTAAGACATGACAAAATGACAATAAAGTCATTTCTGACTTTAATATAAAAGAGTTATTTTAAATTGTAATAATATTTCACAATATTAATGTTTTTACTGTATTTCCAATCAAATGTAGTCTTGGTAAGCATTTAAATATTTGACCATTTAGTTTATAATATACTGGGGCTTCTTTTCAGTTTAATTTTATTATTATATATAAATAATTTAAATTCTAAATATAAGTATTATAAATCTATAATATAGTTCATTCTTAGGGTAAGAATATGTGACCCTGGAGCACAAAACCAGTCTTAAGTCGCTGGGGTATATTTGTAGCATTAGCCAAAAATACATTGTATGGGTCAAAACTATAGATTTTTCTTTTATTCCAAAAATCATTAGGATATTAAGTAAAGATCATGTTCCATGAAGATATTTTGTAAATTTCCTACTGTAAATATATCAAAACGTAATTTTTGATTAGTAATATGCATTGCTAAGAACTTCAGTTGGACAACTTTAAAGGTGATTTTCTCAATATTCTGATTTTTTTGCACCCTCAGATTCCAGACTTTTTAAATAGTTGTATCTCGGCCAAATATTGTCCTATCCTAACAAACCATACATCAATGGAAAGCTTATTTATTTCCGCTTTCAGATGATGTATACATCTCAATTTCGAAAAATTTACCCTTTTGACTGGTTTTGTGGTCCAGGGTCACATTATGATTTTATATAGATTCCATTTTTCAATCAATTCGATCATTTCTTTGTTACTGATTGATTGATTGATTGATTGATTGGAGTTTGTAATTTAGAAAAAAAACCCACCATGAATCAGTAGTTCAGATTGATGAGAAGTCTAGCTTTTGTTTGCATTATACTCTGTGTGTGTGAAATTTAGTGTAGAATATAGTGTAGAAATTTTTCCAAATTCTTTTGAGGAAGTGTACTGACATATAACAGATGATACACAAGTATTTGCTAACTTTCTTTGGCTAATATACGGGACCTTCTGAGTTGGGTGAAATATTGTTGGCAGATGCTTCTGTGTATGACTCTGAGTGCTCCTATTCAGTGCTAGGTGCTGAAATGAGGGTTTTTCTTGGCTGAGAGCAGCTCAGACTGTAACAGATGGCACACAGAAAGCATGAACTTGCAATTCAGTTCAAACTGAAAGCAGCAGATGAGGGATATAAATACCTCTGGGTGGTTTGGATGAAAAGAAAAAAACTGCTAAGGAAAATAATGCTTTTATCTGGAGAATGCATTAGACAGTAATTAAGTAACAGCAACAAAGAGACATTGGCAAATGGCAGATACAGTTTTGGAAATTAGCTGAATGAAATTATCGCAAAAAAAAATTACAAAATTATTTATTTACTAAATAATACAAAATCTTGTCTATGAACTCACTAAATGCATTTAAACTATGCATGTTTATTAAGTTTTTACTTTATAGAAACTACGAAATGTGTAATAATCAAACAGTTGCATTATTCATTATTCTACAGACGTTGAGATCCAAGCTTTTTTTAGCTGAATAACACAGATGAGAAAATCATCTATCCTATTGAACTGAGTGGTGGTAGGCGTAAAAGGGGGTTGGGACGCCAATGTAAAAGAGGAAAGTAATAGGGGGTTACCCATCATCTTATACTTACACTAATGTTCTGTGACATTTCATTTGACACTGTGGTGTCATTAGAAATGTGTTTGCCTCTGAAAAGATGTTACAGTTAAATGTCAACAGGGATCCACTGTTTAGGATCTGCCAAATAGTTTGAGGATGTTTCATCCATTGAAGGGAATTTGCTGCAGCCTAATATAAAACTCAGCATAGTGTTTTTGTGGGCTTTCTTGATGTACCCTAATGAACCAACTTGTGGAATAGTGTTTCATCTTTGTGAAATGATATTAGGGAGTTCAAATATGAATGTTTCAAATTAAGGGCTACTCTCATTCACATGGTATTCACTGAGCATCCAGTTAAAGCTTGTGAAGATTGAGTTTTATGGTTGGCTTGAATTTGATCTGCATTAATACTATCAGTGTGTTGGATTAATGACACAAATGTAGCGGTCTCTTCACTTGGACCACATTCAAAGTATTTTTTTTTAAGTTCTAGAAATAGGACAGCACCCCTGGTGAGAGTGTTCCCAACAGTGTTGATTTTCATTGTGACTTTCCAGTGCTGGACTGCTTATATGACATCTCTCCACACGCCTGTTCTCTAATGAGCTGAGGGAAATTGTTCATTCCACTCAGTCTTCAGGAAGATCGATGCTGGCAGATGAACACAAACCTACTTAATTTTTAAAGCTAAATGCATTCTCTGTTCCCATGAGCTAGTTGAAAGAAAAAAGGGGCTACAGTAGCCTTTTCAGTCTTTCATGGTTACTTGTTCTTTTGTGTGCTGTACTTATCCACTGTATTTTAAAAATATTATATAATATATATTTTCACTGGCTCCATTGTATATATGTTTTAACAACATACCAGTACCATTCAATTTTTATAAAAAAATATCACTGTTATTTAGCAAGGATGCATTCAGTTGATCATAATTGACTATAAAAACCCCTATAATGAATGCTTTCATCAAAGAATCCTGAAAAAAGTTTTATGGTTTCCACAAAAATATTAAGTAGCACATTTATAATGATATAATAAAGAAATGTTTCTTGAGTAGACATGTTGATTTGCTTGATCATGTGACATGATCAGGATCATGTGACACTTAAGACTGGAGTAATGGCTGCTGAAAATTCAACTCTTATTTTAAATTGTAATACAATTTTACAACTTTGCTGCTTAGACTGTATGCTTGATCAAATAAATGTAGCCTTGGTGAGAGACTTACAATTTAAAAAAATGTAATGGTAATGTATATTATTATATGCGTCAGAAAAATATGTTCATATTTTTCATTCTATGTTTTCTTTATAAAAAACAATCTGCTATAAATATTTTTTTTTGGAAAACAGTTGCATGCAGTGAAAAATTATTTGTTTGCAACAAGTGACAGGAGGTTTTGTTGATTGATTGATTTCTGTTTTTGCATCATCACGCTTAGACTATCGTGAAATGTCCTTTGTTCAAAATATTGCTTCACATAACTTTACAGTAAGCATCATATTTTCTGATTGGCTGATTTTGTGTCACATTGGACATTCTTCAGAGCAAGTTATATGACCCTCAAATAGCTGTTAATAATGCTATTATATAATGCTAGTCCCTCTCAGATAGTCCCAAACCAGTAGGCAGCAAGTACCAGTCTTGGTGTTTGCCATGAGAGCCTGAAGCTTGTGCTGCTGACAGGCAGAGCTGTTTTTAGATGGCTGCTGAAGGTCAAGTCAGTCCTGCTGGGGAAGTCTAAGAGCTATAATATACCAACATCCACCAAAATGGCATGCTTCCATCCAGCACTACAGAAATATTTGATGTTTTTAACCAAAGCTTGTTCTCAGATATTTCAACATGTTGACTTTGATGTGCTGTGATAAACTCTGGGTCTTTTTCACATGTGTTTTATTCATTTGCTTGTCGGGCAGGTTTATTCAGCTCTTATATGAGGGGTGCTACAGCAGGGGAGGATCAGATCACATTGCATTCATATGGTGTTGGATTCTTTTCGGTCTTGTTAGCATAAATGAGCCCATCTGGTTAAAGACCCGGGCCTCAATCATGAGCGAGTACTGCTACTTCTGTCTTATGTAACTGATAAAGTCTTCACCATTTCAGATATTTTGACACCATGACTGTCAATTCAAATCATGATTGGTACAGATCTTATTGTGTTAACTTAGAAACTGCAGAGAACAAGTCTATACTAATTAAAATCCTAATTTAATTTAAACTAAAAAGATTTTTTCCTTCTTCTGCAGAACCAATACCATTCAAAAGCTTGGGGTCTTTTTGGGGTTGTGTTTTATGTGACACTGAAGAATGATAAAAATTCAGCTTTGCCATCGCAGGAATAAATTACATTTATATTAAAATATATTACAATAGAAAACAGTTATTTAAAATAAAATAAAAATAAATTAATGGTGAATGGTGAGTGTAATATGATATTCCCTGAAGGAAAATAGTGGGACTTTATCCATTTTCTTGATTATATCCATCAGGCATTGACTGGATTGTGGAAAGAGGAAAGATTACAATCATATTTTGCACTGGAGTGATGTGCAAAAGTAATCATGTACAATAAGACCAGGAATGTTTACTAAGTAAGAACGTATATAGGGTGCATTGTGATTTCATGTTGACATCTTATTTTTGCTTTACAGTCCATCTGTCTAGCCATCAAATGTCTCTCTCTAGTTTTCCCTGTGGCCAATTTTCCCCCCTGCGATTTACTTGACCCATAGAACAGCTCCTTTGTGTTGTTGTGAGTGAGCAGGAGATTTGAGCTGGCATATCAGCCACTCATTCATCCAGGCATCAATTGGCACTAGAATTGAGAGTTAATGCATGTTTCGTGTGCCAGGCGTGGTAATCCTCCCTTCAGTCTCTCCAAGCCTTTGTTTTCCAATGCTCCCTTCCTTTTCCTTTTGCCATTAGTTGTGCTAACCCCGGCACAAAGCGACAGTACCGGTGCATTTACTAAAACAAGTAAATCTGAATTAAAAATGTTTTGCAAAACATCTTTATGCATATCTTTTTTTCTGCCAAGTTTTATATTATGTGGCCTAATAGTCAACATAAATAATGAAGCCTTAAAGGGGCGAATCACCCAAAAATTTAAATTCCAGCATCATTTACTTACCCTCATTATTGTTCCAAACCCGTATTAATGGGTTTCATTTTTGGGTGAAGTAACCCTTTTAATTCGTAGCACAGGTCAGTTTATGAGGATGTCGCCCCCAGCACGTGAACATTACTATCACAGTGGCCTTTCTGAAGGTGGCAGGACACTCCCCCTGCTAGATGTGGCAATTATACTTGACGTTTATTGAGGAAAAAGACTCTTAAAACAACCCCTGCACTCTAGTGGGTAGCACCCATTCGCACAGATACAATTAGAGAAGCTGTCAAGCAGGTAAATGATGGCAATTGCTACCCACTGTGGGTAGTTATATATACTGAACACCTTTTTGAAAGGAGGAGGAAGAAGCCTGCCATTTAAAGCTATTTTGAACTTATCGTGGCCATTTAACTGTGAGCATAATCATTCCAATCTCGATTTAACCAAAGGTTGGACGTTAGATTCTGACTGATACCCAGACCGGCAGAGTTTTTTTTGGCCCCACTTTATATTAAGTGGCCTTAACTACTATGTACTTACATCAAAAATTAAGTACAATGTATTTATTGTGTTCATATTGTATTGCAAAACACTTTTGCTGCTATTGAGATGGGATACGGGTAAGGTTAGGGACAGGTTTGTTGGTATGGGTAGGTTTAAGGGTGGTTTAAGGTGTAAGGGATGGGTCAACCGTGTAATTATAAATGTAATTACAGAAATTAATTACAGATGTAATTACATGCAGGTATTTTTTTAAATATAAGTACAATGTAAAAACATGTATGTACACAATAAGTGCATTGTACCAAATTATTAATTTAAATGTAAGTACATAGTTGTTAAGGCCACAAAGGTTGTTTAATATAAAGTGGGTCCTTTTTTTTGCCAAACCTAGTGTGCCTTATTCTTACAGTCTTGTACCTCAATAGGCATATGAGACAGAGATTAGTTATTTGTGAATTTGTTCCAGAGGATATCAGCTCTCCAGTTGGGAGCTGCAGTTATATTGGGTTCATAAATGTGGTCAGTGAACTTGAGCTTGTTAATTACTTTGAGAAAATGATTATCAAAAACTGTGCCACTGCAGTATGCAAGAAGGGAAAATACAATCTGTCATATTTGCCCATGAGTATGTGTGAAGTGCTTGGATATAATATAGATCATCCAGGTGTTGGATTTCATTGATCATGTTAAGCTCATCCACTGTGGACGTGACCACAGTAGTGGAAACACAGCTGTCACATACCTTACATTTTTAAAGATATTACACACAATAGCCAGCTGCTTCAAGCTCTTCCTAACAACGGTACTGATTTATGAGATATTATGGACTGAATTATCAAGACGAGGTTGAATCTGCAGGCTTTTTCATGTTTTTTATTTTATTTTTTATTTTGTGTAAAAATATTCGTAATGGTTAAACCTGATCAAATAAGATAAATTCTACACTCTTATTGCAAGCTGAAGGCATAATCAAATTAACCAAAATATTTCGTAAGCAAACACTCAAGGGGTGCAATCAAAGATTCTGTGTTTGCCCAACAATTATCAGCTTTACATTAGTAACCAGATATCCTTGATGCATGATAGTTTTAATCTTTCTTTTATGCTGATTACTGGTTTATCTCTATATTATTAATTTTCTCACCTTTGATGTAACTGGATGATTCTGTAAAAAGTATCAGATGAGAATAACAGCAGTAACAATAAATTTGTGGCCACATTTAATGTTGTACTGCTGATTTTTGTCTGCAAAATACAGTAATTTCAATAGAAATCCATGCAAATCCACAACGGGTTCAAGTTGGACATGTGATATTCGCTGCAGTGACCTACAGAAAGCTGATTGATTTGAAAGTGACTTCTGTGTAAACTGTGCTTCATACAGTACATCGCTCATGGCAATAAACAATGGACCTTTTTGCTAACTTGTCAGGACCTTAAGAAACAAAAGCATTCAAGAACAAAAGCGCACATCCCTCGGATTTCTAAGCTAAGTGGAATTTGAATGCAGCTTCAAAAAATAAATATTTGTGTCTTTGATGGTTAAGTTGCATAATTTTTCTAATTAAAAGTGTTTGTTTGAAAACGGTGTGCGAGAACTCACCCATTCACATGGCTAAATCTGCACAGTCTTTTATCTTGTCTCACTTAATGTTGAATAGCTTTAATTTCAGACAACATTTGGCCAGTTAATATGTATATGTTTCACCACTCAAATTATAGAACTATAACTAACTGTTTTATAATGGGATTTATAAGTGCTTGTAGTTATAAAGAGTTGTTTTGTCTCAACAGTATTTTTCATGTTGTCATTTATTGTAGCCAGTGCATAATTATGTTGTTCGTAATGAAGGCTCAATCTAGGTACCACAGGCTTTCAAAGCTTCCCAGTAGTTAATGAGAATCAAATAGCAGACACTGATCAATGTTTAACACTGATCTAGATAATTGAAAACCAAATAATTATTATTATTACTGCTAAAGTTAATTCATAACTTTATAATAAGATAATTAATAAGATAATTTCTAAAGATCTGGGCATAAATATTGCATTACATTAGTTGTTTTGATTGTTCTATGTTGTGGCTTAGAGTGAAGAACTTTGGAGGGATAGTTCACCCAAAAATGGAAATTCTGTCATCATTTACTCACTCTCATGTTATTCCAAACTTGTATGGCTTATTTTGAAGTATGTTTATAATCAAAATGTTTAGTCACCATTGACTAAAATAAAAATTCTAAATTTTTCTCAAAATCGTCTTTTGTAGTTTCTAAGCTTTAGCAATCTTACTGCTTGATAGGTTTTGGATAATTGACAACAAACGTCTTGGTTACTTATGTAATCCTCGTTCCCTGAAGGAGGGAAAGGAGACGTTACATTGACACTTGGGAACCCCAATCTCCTCTGAGCATTACAAGAAATGGCCAATGACAATTGATGAGTGGAATTTGCATGCCAAGCCACTCGCCGTACATACGGGTATATAAGATGGCAGCATACATCCACTCATTCAGGTTTGTGCTAAGGAGCCAAGAAAGCATCCCGGCATTCATTGTAATGTTCACGGTTGAGGCATGAGGGACGTGACGTCTCCTTTCCCTCCTTAAGGAAACAAGGGTTACATATGTAACCGAGACGTTCCCTTTCAGTCAGTCACGTTCAGCGTTACGTCGACACTGACGTTAGGGG
>NW_015506435.1:0-2810 GCF_001515645.1 Sinocyclocheilus grahami | reverse complement strand
CAGTGAGGTCCGCCACTTCTCGTCCAGAAGCCAGACACGCAGGTTCAACTGATCGGGACGTGGGTGCCAAATAGTGCCCTGCTCCTGAGAAAGAAGGTCCTTCCTCAGGGGTATTCTCCAGGGAGGGGCTGTTGAGAGGAGCATGAGATCAGTCCGGGTAGGCTAATATGGTGCAACCAGCAGTACCTGCTCCTCGTTCTCCCTAATCTTGTACAGACTTTAGAGTCTGTGCAAGGAGGCACACTGGGTGAAAGGCGTACTTGCGCAAACCCTGGGGCCAGCTGTGTGCCAGTGCATCCGTGCCGAGGGGGACCTCGGTCAGGGAGTAGAACAGATGGCAGTGGGAGGATTCCTGGGAAGCGAACACGTCCAGCTGGGCTTCCCTGAATCGACTCCAAATCAGCCAGAACATCCTGGGGATGGAGTCTCCATTCTCCTGGAAGGGTAAGCTGTTATGAGAGCACATGAGGAACCTCTGAAATCGTTTCGTCCTTAGATTCTTGTCGGGGTGGAGCAGATGTTGACACCACAGGGGGGGCGCCCTTGGTGACGGGCAGACAAAGAACCAGATCTCGGTGGTTTGGCAACCGGAGTGTCCCGCCAAGGCAAGATGTGCTTAATGGCCTCTATCTGCTTCTGGACTGCAGAGAACTGCTGGGCAAAGTCCTCGACAGTGTCACCAAAGAGACCGTAGTTCTTGTTGATCTTTCTTTCTTGAAAACATACGAGAAAGGCCCTTACGAAGTGATCGGCTCTGAAGCAAAAATCTGAATGAGTGGATGCACGCCGCCATCTTATATACCCGTATGTACGGGGAGGGGTTTTGTATTCAAATTCCACTCGCCACTTATCATTGCCTGTTGCTTGTAATGCTCAGAGGTGATTGGGGCTCTCAAGTGAGACCCCTAACGTCAATGTCGACGTAATGTCGAATGTGACTGACTGAAAGGGAACTAACTTTCACTGTGATTTTGTATGTCTCCTGATGCTGTTTCAGACACATCATTCTCATTTTTTTGTTATGGCTGGTCTACTTCTCAGGCTCTTGAAATAGGCTTTGCAGTCTTGGCACTTCTGTCTAAATCCTTGGCTCACATGTGTATGCGTTCATTTATTCATTAAAAATTTAAAACAGATGGAAATGCAAAAAAAACCACAAAAAAACTGAGTCAGTTCTTCTCAATGGGAGATTTACTAATAGTCACTCAGGAAAACATAACACGATGTCAAAACTTCTTAATCTAGCCAAAAGAGATTAGAGAGAGAAACATGCACACATCTGAAATCAGCTTTATTCATTATGCATTTAGACTTTTTTTGTAAGTGAGACAGTCCTTAGACATCTCTATGGCCGGCTCTCAGCCATGCACATTCAGGTTAAAGAGATGCTCTTTGGTTAAAGAGATGCTTCTGGCTCAAAACATAGCTGAACCCTCACCAGATTTGGAAGAAAAGAAACAGACTCTAAATCTTGATTACCTAGTATTATGGTACAGAGATGACACAATGCCACCCATCTGTGCAGCCTGAAGGTTTTCATGTATCTACTATATATAACAGAATACCAATGATGGTCTGAAACATGCTTTGTATGTCATGGAGAAAAAGAATTGACTCAAAATATTTTTAAAAAGTTGTCAATAAATGAACAATCTTTTAAAAGCAACAGTTTTCAGTTACCAGTTCCTGTAGATTTTTTTTTAATCAGTCAATGATCCAGTGATGTTAAGAACAGGTTTTGAGGTTCTGAAATTCTCACTAAACTTTTCAAGAATGTTGTATTTAACCCAAAAATCAAATTAAATAAATAAATCTAAATTAGGTCAAATGAACCTTAATTTTAGTAGCATTAAGAATTTTAAGTTTTTATTACATATAAATTTTCACACACAAATGTATAACCAGCTCATCATCTAATCTTATTTAATCAAAAGTGCAGTATAAACAGTAATATTGTGTAATATTTCAGCTGAATTTTTTTATATGGCAAAGCTGAATTTTCAGCAGTCATTACTCCAGTCTTCAGTGTCAAATAATCCTTCGGAAATCATTCTAATATGCTGATTTGGTGCTCAAGAAACATTTCTTATTATTATCAATGTTGAAAACAGTTGTGCTGATTAATATTTTTGTGGAAACCATGATACATTCATGTATTTAATTAATTTATTTTGTAACATTATAAATGACTTTACTGTCACGTTCAATCAATTTAATGCATCCTTTCTGAATAAAAGTATTAATTTGTTTCACAAAAATCTTTCTGACATCAAACCTTTGAACAGTAGTGTATATAACAAATTCTAAATTTATATAATTTCTGTGGAAGATATAAAGGTATTAATGAATCTCACAAAGGCTGTTAAAACATACGAAATATGACCCGGACGTGTTCTTTGTTTCGTTTACATTATATACTTCATACACATTATCTCAGTCTTCGGATCTGTAGACTAAGCACGTGACTTTATTCTGCAAACTCAGTCTTATTTTTAGCAAGAGGAACACATTGTCTGTGTCAGCACTAAGCATGCATGTGTGCATAAGATTTCTTTGTGCACCCAGCTGTCATGGATTCAGAATCCGAATGTGGTTTTATCCTCCACTGATTTTATTGACAGGGTATCAAGCAAGCACCTGTAGATGACAGAGCCTTCCCTTTTTTTCAATTTTATTCATACATCCAACCTACGTTATCAAATTATTAACTTGTCTAAGTATTGTGTTTGCAGAAGTGCTGACCTGTCAGTATTTAATTTAAAAGTTTGTTTGGTTTGTGGCAGATTACACCAGGGAGCAAGTCAGCCTCC
>NW_015506434.1:286419-287303 GCF_001515645.1 Sinocyclocheilus grahami | reverse complement strand
GTGTGTGTGTGTGTGTGTGTGTGTGTGTGCAGTAACGTTGTGATGACTGATTGGATGCAGTATACACACTCGGGCTTGTTATGTTAAACAATTAGCCTATGCAATTTATATGTTTGAAAACCAAACCAGCCCAAATTTTGTCCACCCGCCCAATCAAATTCAAAACCGCCCAATCTGGCAACACTGGTCACGCATGACCTTTCCAACGTGAGCTAGTGCAAGACGAGCATTTGTGGTTAAAGTATATACATTTGAATTATTTTAAGAAAATGAGCGATGGTTTGGCTAGATAAGAGCCTTGCTCCTCGGCTGGGATCGTGTAGAGCTCTTTGAAGCTGCACTGAAACTGCAATTTGGACCTTCAACCCATTGGTCCCCATTGAAGTCCATTATATGGAGAAAAATCCTGGAATGTTTTCCTCAAAAACCTTCATTTCTTTGCGACCGAAGTCAGAAAGACATGAACATCTCCTTTTAATATTAAAGTTATTATAGATGAAAAAAAAGAGACTGACATTTGATTATATTTGATTTTTCAGAACCTCATATTCTGCTGTTTAGGCGACCTCTACCAAAACAATGACAGCGACACGTCGGCAACATTCCTGTGGTTTTCAGTGAGAACTTAACCACGTTTTCTGGACTCCTTTGACCATGATGCTGCGTTTCACGTCGGTTATGCTCGGACAGAATTGAGGGATTGTGGGAAATGTATTTTCAGTGAAAATTTAAGGGCTCTTAACTCTGGAAAGAAAGAAAAAAATCATGCGACTCAAGTGGCTCTCTGAGTGAAGCTAAACCTTCAAAGATTTGTGTTGAATAAAAGCCTGTGATGCAAAATCAGTGTTCAGAAACCTAAATCAGTGTTTAAGTGGCTGAGCTAA
>NW_015506434.1:277306-283557 GCF_001515645.1 Sinocyclocheilus grahami | reverse complement strand
TTAAGTCTGTGTTTCATCAAAGTGGGTTTGAATTCAATTCAGCTGGTAAGCCTGTGTGTGTGTGATCAGCTGGTAAAGCAGCACAGGACTTGATATACGAGTCTTTTCTTGGCAGCTGATTGTGTGGGTTAGTTAACAGTCATATGGTCATCTCAGAGGTCAGAGGGGTCTGGGAAATGTGTGCTGACCTTTGGATGAGGATAAATGACGACAGCATTGACCTTGACGTGGAGAGAAGCCACAAAACCTTTTATGTTTTTAAAGTTTTTATGTTTGCATACAAACCTACAGCTCAAAACCGACTGGACCCATGTAAATCCGGGTTATTATCATTCACGAAAACTAAAAACAACCATTTTTGTTCAAATAAAATAAACGTTAACTGAAATAACATTTTTATTTCAACTATTTGCCAATGCAACATTTCTAATTATACATTTAAATTGATGTACTAAAAGAACTCAAATTAAAATGAAAAACTACATGGATATTAAAAAATACTTTTAAATTTGATTAACTTGATGTACTAAAATAAAAAAATAAAAATGTTTAAAAAAACCCCAAAATGACTAAAACTTTAACTTGAATTAAATCGAAAACAGAAAATATAAAAAGTAATTAAAATATGACTAAAATAGTATCTCAATAAATACTGTTTTGTTTTGTTTTTCCAGGTAGTTACCAAGGCAACATTTCTCACTTCAGTTCAGTTTAACAAAACTAAAACTGAAATAAAAATGAAAGTATTTATACATTAAAAAAAATATTACAACCTTAAGTAAAATTAAAGTGAAAATGAAAAAAAAACTATGATATTATCTCAATGATACTAAACACTTCAGATATGTTTAAAAAACATGGTTAAAGACTCTCACAAATGATAGAAATATAATTTATTGTGGTTGCAACCTCTATTTTTGAGGACAAAATATATTCTAGAAAGTTGAAATATATCTGCTCAGATAAACACACGTGATTATTTAAATAACACAATATTATAAACCCAAATCTTGCTTTCACTAACATGAGCCGGTGTCATTTGCTCTCGAGGATGGATGGAGTATAAACAGAAGTGTGTGGACGGTCATCAGCCGGAGAGGCCCGTCTCACTGTACACATCCTCCACGGCTCTCAAACAGCCTGAATCCCACACATCCACCGACCGGCGGGATCCACGGACCACAAACAGACCCAGAGCACCTGTGAGAGTGTGTTTGCCTCACGGTCTGAAGAAACACACACCACCAGTGTGACGTGAGCTGTGTGAAAGATTGTGTGAGAGAGTGTGTGTGTGTGTGAGCGTGTGTGTGTGAGAGAGTGTGTGTGTGTGTGTGAGTGCTCTCGTCCAAGCGTCTGTCCCTGGAGTCAGAAAATGATGCCATGATGAGCGATAATGAGCCGGTTCAGAGAACACCCTGTCCATCACAGCTCTCCTACAGGACAACAACGATAAACAACAAACATCAGCATCATCATCACAAACATATGCTGAGATCTTCAGCCTACAGAAGACAAATGTGTTTAATGAAGCATGTGTGTGTGAGCGTGTGTGTGTGAGAGAGTGTGTGTGTGTGTGAGCGTGTGTGTGTGAGAGAGTGTGTGTGTGTGTGAGCGTGTGTGTGTGAGAGAGTGTGTGTGTGTGTGTGTGTGTGTGTGAGTGCTCTCGTCCAAGCGTCTGTCCCTGGAGTCAGAAAATGATGCCATGATGAGCGATAATGAGCCGGTTCAGAGAACACCCTGTCCATCACAGCTCTCCTACAGGACAACAACGATAAACAACAAACATCAGCATCATCATCACAAACATATGCTGAGATCTTCAGCCTACAGAAGACAAATGTGTTTAATGAAGCATAACATAACATAACATATCAACATAACATATCAACATAACATAACATAACAACATATAACATAACATAAAATAAATATAAACTAAAAAATAAAATACAAAATATTATTATTTTTTTTAAATAAAAAGAAAATATAACATAAAATAAAAAAAATATTATTTTTCCCCCCAGTATTTACTGGAACAATTTTAAGGAAGCTTTTCTATGTCTAACTGAGCTCAGTACCAACCCTAAGTCTGATGAGGCAGCACTTTAAATGTGGAAATGCATTATAAATAAATAATGCAGATCTTTTTGGTTCAGCTTTTATAAATACTGGACGAAGCCTCTTTCACTTTCAACAGATGTGTGCAGTGAGCCAAAATGCGTCTGAAATAAAACATGAACTATAACATTCAAAAGTTTGGGATGAGTCTCTTCTGCTCACCAATGCTGCATTTATTTGATCACAAACCCAATAAAACAGTAAAAATTGTGAAATATTATTACAATTTAAAATAGCTGTTTTCTATGTGAATATATGTTAAAATTAAATTTATTTCTGTGATCAAAGCTGAATTTTCAGCATCATTGCTCCAGTCTTGAGTGTCACATGATCTTCAGAAATCAGTATAATATGCTGATTTGCTGCTCAAGAAACATTTCTGATTATTATCAATGTTGAAAACAGTTGTGCAACTGTGAAATATCATTCCTGATGATTCATGTATTTTCATTTCATTCAGAAAATGTGTTATAAAATCAATTATGCTGTGATTTATTCACTTGTTTGTGTCTTTCTCACTCACCCATGCTTTCTTCCACTGCTGCAGGAGTGTGTTGTGGTCGGTCAGAGCGTGTTTCCAGCGCTCCACGTCTCTGAGAGGAACGCCGGCCTCATCTGCGAGCAAACAGAGACATGATACACCACATTACAGGTCAGGCTAACACGGGCAGTGTGATGAAACACTTTACCTCTGCTGTTGAGCCGAAGGTCCACTTTAGACACGTCGTTTCCCGCTTCAGACACTGCTGTACACTCGTACTGGACGTCTTTATTCAAAGCTTCCTCTTTCAGCCAGCTGCTCACCAGCACGGCATCATGGGAAACCACATGTCTGTATTCAGTGACGCGAGTCTTGAGCTTCTGCCCATTTATGTGCCACTCAACACTTACATCTCTAGGACCTGAAGGAAAACTGCACTTACATATGGATCCTACAGGGTAACTAACACTCCAATATACACACATTCAGTGTGAACAAGACACTTCAAATGATCTTCCATTCACAGCCGAAAGCACCATCATGCTGTTTGTGTTATGACACTCTCATACGACATGCATAATAAACAGTAGGTTCAGATCATAAACCAGCAATAATATCCATGTATTTGCTTAGGCTGGATCATCACTTCAAAAAATCTCCAATAAAAAAAAAAGCATTAAAAACACCCCATATATATAACAATTTGAAACAAATTGTATTTTTTTCTCTCTGTATTCCCACACGTTTTTTTGAAAGAATTTTTTTTTTTAAATGCATAAATTAATAAATGTTTTTATCCTCATGTTTTGTTCCAGTCATTTTGACCTGGAGAGGGTTTTTTTTTCTTTCTGAAAATGCTAGTTTAATGTTATTGCATTGGACTAAAACCTACTTAAAACTACTACTACTAATAATAATTAAAAACAAAATTCTCATCTTGTTACACTTGTGGTGCTCCTGGTCAAAAATGACTGGCATACAAAAAAACATAACATAACATAACAACATATAACATAACATAAAATAAATATAAACTAAAAAATAAAATACAAAATATTATTATTTTTTTTAAATAAAAAGAAAATATAACATAAAATAAAAAAAATATTATTTTTCCCCCCAGTATTTACTGGAACAATTTTAAGGAAGCTTTTCTATGTCTAACTGAGCTCAGTACCAACCCTAAGTCTGATGAGGCAGCACTTTAAATGTGGAAATGCATTATAAATAAATAATGCAGATCTTTTTGGTTCAGCTTTTATAAATACTGGACGAAGCCTCTTTCACTTTCAACAGATGTGTGCAGTGAGCCAAAATGCGTCTGAAATAAAACATGAACTATAACATTCAAAAGTTTGGGATGAGTCTCTTCTGCTCACCAATGCTGCATTTATTTGATCACAAACCCAATAAAACAGTAAAAATTGTGAAATATTATTACAATTTAAAATAGCTGTTTTCTATGTGAATATATGTTAAAATTAAATTTATTTCTGTGATCAAAGCTGAATTTTCAGCATCATTGCTCCAGTCTTGAGTGTCACATGATCTTCAGAAATCAGTATAATATGCTGATTTGCTGCTCAAGAAACATTTCTGATTATTATCAATGTTGAAAACAGTTGTGCAACTGTGAAATATCATTCCTGATGATTCATGTATTTTCATTTCATTCAGAAAATGTGTTATAAAATCAATTATGCTGTGATTTATTCACTTGTTTGTGTCTTTCTCACTCACCCATGCTTTCTTCCACTGCTGCAGGAGTGTGTTGTGGTCGGTCAGAGCGTGTTTCCAGCGCTCCACGTCTCTGAGAGGAACGCCGGCCTCATCTGCGAGCAAACAGAGACATGATACACCACATTACAGGTCAGGCTAACACGGGCAGTGTGATGAAACACTTTACCTCTGCTGTTGAGCCGAAGGTCCACTTTAGACACGTCGTTTCCCGCTTCAGACACTGCTGTACACTCGTACTGGACGTCTTTATTCAAAGCTTCCTCTTTCAGCCAGCTGCTCACCAGCACGGCATCATGGGAAACCACATGTCTGTATTCAGTGACGCGAGTCTTGAGCTTCTGCCCATTTATGTGCCACTCAACACTTACATCTCTAGGACCTGAAGGAAAACTGCACTTACATATGGATCCTACAGGGTAACTAACACTCCAATATACACACATTCAGTGTGAACAAGACACTTCAAATGATCTTCCATTCACAGCCGAAAGCACCATCATGCTGTTTGTGTTATGACACTCTCATACGACATGCATAATAAACAGTAGGTTCAGATCATAAACCAGCAATAATATCCATGTATTTGCTTAGGCTGGATCATCACTTCAAAAAATCTCCAATAAAAAAAAAAGCATTAAAAACACCCCATATATATAACAATTTGAAACAAATTGTATTTTTTTCTCTCTGTATTCCCACACGTTTTTTTGAAAGAATTTTTTTTTTTAAATGCATAAATTAATAAATGTTTTTATCCTCATGTTTTGTTCCAGTCATTTTGACCTGGAGAGGGTTTTTTTTTCTTTCTGAAAATGCTAGTTTAATGTTATTGCATTGGACTAAAACCTACTTAAAACTACTACTACTAATAATAATTAAAAACAAAATTCTCATCTTGTTACACTTGTGGTGCTCCTGGTCAAAAATGACTGGCATACAAAAATTGCTCATAATTTTCTCATTAAGACATTATTGCCATATACTGGATTCAATCTTTTTAAAATTAGTTTTCTTTCAATTAACATCGGTTTTTACTTTTGGAACTTGAAAAAAAAAAAAGCATTATTTGTAGATAATTTTGCCAATATTCACTCAAAAACTGAGCTAAGAAAAATGAGCAAAGATTAATGAGGACTAGGATCAAAGAAGAAATCAAAAAACCTGTGCTAATTGAAAGAAGACAAGTTGATAAAACAATTGAATCCACGTTTTGGTGACAATATAGCATAATGAAAGATTTACAAGCCATTTTTAAAGGCTGTTCATTTGGAAAAGCAAATAAGGTAAAGGTTTTTCAGCAGCACGAGGGTTAAATGACATACAAGCATGATTTCCAGCATCAGTGAAATGCTGCTGATCAACACAGGAAATCTCACAGTCGTCACCATAAAATACAAACCATTACAAATACACACATACGTCTTTGAGACAAAAATCAGTCTGCTGTGCAAAGTTATATCCATATACTGTCATGAGTTGGCATGTTAAAACACATGATATACAGCTTCACTAACACACTGCAACACAATAAACAGCGTTTCACATGTTTTGCCATTCAAACATTTATTCAGGCTCTCTACCAAAAAGATTTGAAGAAACTTTGTACATCTCAAGCTTTTTCATATGTACATATACTGTATTTACACTGTACAGGACTGGAGCGTCCATCAGTCCTTCAGTCAATCATCTTCCTGTACAAGTCCAAGACTCATGTCAGCAGGGAAAACAACAATACAAAAGTGGCAAAAGCAAAACCATAAATTAGGATCTGAAGAGAATTTTGAAGTAAAAATAAAAATTAAGGAAATTCTAAAATGATTTACTAATAAGCTTATTCATACTCTTTTGAAACTAAAAAAATCCCAAAACATATTAGGCATCAGAAGATCTGGAACATGCAGACACACAAACG
>NW_015506434.1:262306-272306 GCF_001515645.1 Sinocyclocheilus grahami | reverse complement strand
CTATACAAAAAATATAACTAATAAAATATATATTAAAAATTTAATAAATGATGATGATTCACCTGACTAAAATTATAAAGTACATTATAAAAATTTGTACTGTATTTCACTTTCCTGGCAATGGCTGTTTAAATTATGATTATGATTTCTATGACTCTAAATGATTTCAGAGCAAATATGCAAGTATAGTTATTATAAGATTATATAAATAAAGATAAAATAAATGGTCATGTTTGACCTGATTCTTAAATTCTAAAGTATACTATAAAGTATTGAGAAATACTTGTAGAAAAAAAAGAAAGAAAGAAATATATATATATATTTATATATAATAAATAAATTAATTAAATATGGCTGTTTATTCAATTATACTGTTATATTGGTGCTTTTAAATTAAAATGATTCCTTTTATCTTAATAAAGATAAAATAAATTATGATGTTTGACGTGATTCTTAAATTTTAAAGTATACTATAAAGTATTGAGAAATACTTGTAGAAAAAAAAAATATATATATATATTTTTTTTTTCTACAAGTATTGAGAAATACTTGTAGAAAAAAAAAATATATATATATATATATATATATATATATATAAAATAAATAAATTAAATATTGCTGTTCACTCAGTTATACTATTATTTGGGGGTTATAAATTAAAATGATTCCTTTGACTCAGAAGCTATTTCAGAACAAATATGGAAGTATGGATATTATATTTATATTTACCTGATTGTAAAAGTATAAAGTATATTATAAGGTATTGAGAAATACTAAATGATATATAATAAAATATACATAAAACAGAAAATAAGCAAGATATGAGATGAACAAAATAAGAAAATGAGCAGAACCTGTGGTTTCACAGATTTGGCTGCACACACTCACCGGTGCCGGTGAAAATGACGTCATAGATGTTTCCATCGAGCGCCTGCACTCTCTGGACTGCGATCTGCGTGTAGTTGACGTCTTTGGTGATGAGGCGCGGGCCGTTTCCGATGGGCAGCACAGGGTCCTCCAGCAGCGGATGGTCCTTCACAAACTGCAGCGTCTTATCGGGCAGCTGGAGGGACGAGTTGATGTTCTGCATGCGGTTCAGGCTGTTGATGCACTGGAATATATAATCATCGCATGAAATCATTAATGATAGAGCAATTAATCTGTAAGTTAATGTAATTATTTTTATTTTATTTTCCAAACTGCTTGTCCTATGTAGGGTCACAAGCTTTTTTTAAATTTTAAAATTGTGATTTTTTTAAATTATATATATATATATATATTATGTTACTTGTTTGAACATTTATTTCCTAAAATACGTTTTTAATTTTTATTTGTTAAGTTATTATTTGGGCTTTTAATTATTTGTAATTATTTTATTTTATTATTTACATTTTATTGATATTTATTTTTTATCTATTTTCATTTCACAACCATAAATCTTCCTTTAACAAGTTTTTCATTTTTTATTTATTTAGTTTATTTTTTTATTATTACAATTTTATTTGTATTTTATTTCACATCCATTCATTTTCCAAACTGCTTGTCCTACATATGCATCATATGCTTTAAAAAAAATTCATTATAATTTAATTATTCATTTTAATATTTTATTCATTTTTATTTTTATTAATTTATTTTCAATTAATTTAATTTCTATAGACTCATATAACTAATTCCCTTCCCAGCATCATCTAATCTAAGGATCCTGTAAGCACACATATATACCACTGAAATCCCCGTTTTGGGGAAATACTAACCGCTCCGGGTCTGGGACTCGGGGTGATGCCATTAAATCGAACCCACTTGGTGTGGGACTGTTCCACCGTGGCCTTCTGCATGAACTTCCCTTTGGAGAAAACCTCGTGCACTGAGCTCATGTTATACGCACAGACGGCGGACAGACCGACATTCCCCCTGAAACACACACAAACAAAGAAAAGTCCCTTATGCATAAAAAATAATCCAGTTGTGCCACATCTTTTGATCTGCATACTTTTGATTACTCAGATGCAGGTGATTCTCTGACGCTCATGCACCGATGAATCAAGCCAAACAGGAACAAGTGGTTTCAAATACCAAACAAGCTTTAAGTCCTGCTCATCAACATGAGTAACTAACCACACGCACACACACACACACACACACACACACACACGCTCACCACTGAGATGTGAAGACCCCATAGATGATGGTGTCTCTCCAGTGCGGCGCTTTCAGAATAAACACGTCATGAACCACATTGAAGACAAAGTTGAGCTCCGGCATTGAGCAAACCAGCTTAGCCTTCAGAAACGACGTCCACTTCTTCTGCAGCGTCCGCTGGCCTCCCAGATCCCCCTGTTACAGCGAGAGATGTGATCAACTTTACAATATTATCTCTGCATTGGGTCATTTACATGAAGTATGTATTTCAATATATCTGGAACTAAAACCATCCACAGTTCCGAGCGATAAACCAAATCCAGAAGCTGTGCGGTTTTCAGACTATTGTATGAATGTTCAAAGATTTCCATGATCTCATACACTTTGTCCAGAGGTGAAGTTTTATTCAGTTAGCTCATCGGGAGTTTTGCTGATAGCAGGATGGTAAAATGAAGAATAATAGCGCTATTATATTTAATAGAAAAAAATTATTAATGTCAGACTCATGGCCAGTTATTTAGTACTGATTACAAGCAGAACGACACGCTGCGTCATAAACTAAACAACCTTCCCCATCTGCAGCTATTAATAGCATTTAATACTATATTATCATTTAAAACCAATATTAATACTTTTTTTTAGTAATTTAGTTATGTTCTTTGGTCATTTTGATTAGTTTATTACATTTTTTATACAATTTCATATTATGCACATACAATTTTTATACATATTTTGAGTTTTCATTATAATATTAGGTTTATTAATAATAATATTAATACTATTTTTATTTTGTTTTGAAGTTGTCATTTTTACTCGTTTTTGTTTTAAAATATTAAGATTTATTTTAGTATTATTTATACACGTTTATAGTTTTATTCATATTTTGAATTTGCTTTTATTTTTATATTTTCATTTTTTGTTTTAATATTAGGTTTATTAATACTAATATAAATACTAATTTGTTTAGAAATGTTGTTGTTGTTTTAGAATTTTTATTAGTTTTTGTTTTTTAAATATTAATATTTTTATACACTGACACAGTTTTTATTATTTTGAATTAGCTTTAATTTCATATTTTAAGTTTTTGTTTTAATATTAGGTTTATTAATACTTGTTTGTAATTTTGTTATGTAGTGTCAGTTTTATTAGTTTTAGTTTGTTAAATATTTTATCATTATTATTTAATAGTTTATCATAATTTATACACTAATATACATTTAATAACATTTTGAATATTTTTTAAATAAAAGCTTCTAGAATAAACATCAATATGAGCCAAACCTTGTGCAAATCTGTCAAAAATGTGACTTGCAAGAATATATTCGCATAATCTGCAACTCTGAATGATTTTAATGTAACAAAAATGACCAGACATGGTCACATTTGCACTGATTACGTCTGATCAGCAGTAAACTGAAAGCCAGATGTCGACAGATAAAGCAAGAATGAAAAGCAGAAAGTGAGACGAAGGCAGGTGATCAGATTTAAACATCTGTCAAAGGTGAGGAAGAGGGAAGTTGATTGTTTTTACGAGAGAAAAAAACCCCAAGCAGGTGGAACAAATTCCCCGGAAGAAGTCTTTTTAATGCTTTCACTGAAAACAAAACACTGCCACACGCCATGAAAATGCTTGTGTGAATCATCTGTGTTCAGATCAGGATTTCTCACCTTACAAACGCGAGCGATTCTGGGGATCAGCAGCTTCCCGAAGAACTCGTACTCCACCGACACCTCCGTGAAGAAGTAGTAGATCTTATCGTCATCTCCATCCGGACTGTTCTGTCCTTCTCGGATCACATCGGCGAAGACGAAACTGGGCTCTGAACACAGAACTGAGCTTTTACTTCTATACTATTATAGTTTACATTACAGCTTTTATTTGTAGTTTTCATCTTAATATTAGTTTTATTAATACTGTTTTTCTTAGGAATGTATGTGCTTTTGTCATTTTAGTTTTTTAAATTAATATTTTAGTATTATTTATACACTTTTATTAACATTTTTGAATTAGCTTTCATTTTCATATTTTCATATTTTCATTTTAATATACAAATAAAAATACTACATTTTCAGTCATTTTGTTATGTGCTTTTGTAATTTTATTCGTTTGTTTTTTAAATTAATATTTCATTATTATTTATACACTTTTATAGTTTTATTAACATTTTTGAATAAGCTTTCATTTTCATATTTTCAGTTTTCATTTTAATATACAAATAAAAATACTACATTTTCAGTCATTTTGTTATGTGCTTTTGTAATTTTATTCGTTTTTGTTTTTTAAATTAATATTTCAGTATTATTTATACACTTTTATAGTTTTATTAACATTTTTGAATAAGCTTTCATTTTCATATTTTCAGTTTTCATTTTAATATACAAATAAAAATACTACATTTTCAGAAATTTTGTTACGTGCTTTTGTCATTTTATTAGTTTATTAATATTTTAGTATTATTTATACACTTTTATAGTTTTATTCATTTTTTTGAATTAGCTTTCATTTTCATATTTTCATATTTTCATTTTAATATACAAATAAAAATACTACATTTTCAGTCATTTTGTTGTGCTTTTGTCATTTTATTCATTTTTGTTTTTTAAATTAATATTTCAGTATTATTTATACACTTTTATAGTTTTATTATCATTTTTGAATAAGCTTTCATTTTCATATTTTCAGTTTTCATTTTAATATACAAATAAAAATACTACATTTTCAGAAATTTTATGTGCTTTTGTCATTTTATTAGTTTTTTATTAATATTTTAGTATTATTTATACACTTTTATAGTTTTATTAATTTTTGAATTAGCTTTAATTTTCATATTTTCATTTTAATATACAAATAAAAATACTACATTTTCAGTCATTTTGTTATGTGCTTTTGTCATTTTATTCATTTTTGGTTTTTAAATTAATATTTCAGTATTATTTATACACTTTTATAGTTTTATTATCATTTTTGAATAAGCTTTCATTTTCATATTTTCAGTTTTCATTTTAATATACAAATAAAAATACTACATTTTCAGAAATTTTGTTACGTGCTTTTGTCATTTTATTAGTTTATTAATATTTTAGTATTATTTATACACTTTTATAGTTTTATTCATTTTTGAATTAGCTTTAATTTTCATATTTTCATTTTAATATACAAATAAAAATACTACATTTTCAGTCATTCTGTTATGTGCTTTTGTCATTTTATTAGTTTTTTTAATTAATATTTTAGTGTTATTTATACACTTTTATTAACATTTTTGAATTAGCTTTCATTTTCATATTTTCAGTTTTCATTTAAATATACAAATAAAAATACTAAATTTTCAGTCATTTTGTTATGTGCTTTTGTCATTTGTATAAGTTTTTCATTAGTTAAATATATTTTTATTAATTAAATAAAATAGTACCATTTTTATTAATGTTTTGAAATAGCTTTTATGATTTCAGTTTTTTAAAATATAGTTTTATAAATATCAATGTGAATAAAAACTCTAGAAATTGTATGTACATTTATCATTTTTATTAGTATTTTTTAAATATTAATATTTTTGCATTATTTACACACTATTATAATTTTTATTAATATTTTTTATTCGATTTTATTTCTATATTTTCAGTTTAATATTACTTTTATACATTCATAATTCTGTTAATGATTTTATGTGCTTTTGTCATTTTTACTACTATTTTGTAAATCACTATTTAGGTTTAATTTAATTTTAGTTTTTATTTATTTCCAGTTAGTAATTTTAGTGCTTCATCTTAAACTTATTTCAGTTGGTTGCCGAGGCAACATTTCTAACTTTCATTTAGTTGAAGTTTTTCATCTAATAGTTGCATTTCATATTATTTCATCTTTATTTTAATTAACAGAAACGTTTTTATTCGTTTTGGTTTTTATTAACGATAACTCGATTTTGATGTCGTTTTTGCTTCATTAAATGATCTGAATGTGTGTCTACATCAACGGTTCTCTCTGCATACTTGTATATTCATGTGTACTCATACTGTATGTAGTTTTATACAGCTGTGGACACATTAGCGTCGTACCGTTGAGCCAGGACGTTGAATACTCTGTGCGCAGCAAACTCTGAGACAGAGAAGATCTGGAGATGATCGGCTCGCTGCCCAGGAAGTTATACGCCGTTCCCGAGTACAACTCGCCATCTGAACAACAAACAAGCAGTTAACCAGTCAGTACTACTGGACAGACAGCAGACAAACACTGAGACTGTCCTGCAGATGTGGTTTGGTGTGTTAACTCACCAACCATCACAGTGGTGAAGCTCTGGGCCGGGTCGAAGGAACATTTCCCCCTGCCGTCCTCTGCTCTGTCCTGCAAACGGAAACCCTGCAGCGACTGAAGAGAAATGAGACAGTAAGACATGAAGATGCATCTCAAAGTTTGAGTTTTATTATGATGCAAAAGCAAAATAAGAAACAGAACAGATATAAAGTCACATGATTACACAATCCGACTTCATGGCGACAGAAAGAGGAAACTATTGTATTAATATTCAGAAATGCAGTATTCAGAGCCATTGTAATCAAAATATCAGGGAAGTTCTGACAAACCAAAATGTCACATAGTTTGAAATTGGTAACAAAGCGTTTGTGTTTAAATCTATAGCGGAACAATTAGTTCCCAAATTTAATTTTCATTTTAATATACAAATAAAAATACTACATTTTCAGTCATTTTGTTATGTGCTTTAGTCATTTTATTCCTTTTTGTTTTTTAAATTAATATTTCAGTATTATTTATACACTTTTATAGTTTTATTAACATTTTTGAATAAGCTTTCATTTTCATATTTTCAGTTTTCATTTTAATATACAAATAAAAATACTACATTTTCAGAAATTTTATGTGCTTTTGTCATTTTATTAGTTTTTTATTAATATTTTAGTATTATTTATACACTTTTATAGTTTTATTAATTTTTGAATTAGCTTGAATTTTCATATTTTCATTTTAATATACAAATAAAAATACTACATTTTCAGTCATTCTGTTATGTGCTTTTGTCATTTTATTAGTTTTTTTAATGAATATTTTAGTGTTATTTATACACTTTTATTAACATTTTTGAATTAGCTTTCATTTTCATATTTTCAGTTTTCATTTAAATATACTAATAAAAATACTCAATTTTCAGTCATTTTGTTATGTGCTTTTGTCATTTGTATAAGTTTTTCATTAGTTAAATATATTTTTATTAATTAAATAAAATAGTACCGTTTTTATTAATGTTTTGAAATAGCTTTTATGATTTCAGTTTTTTAAAATATAGTTTTATAAATATCAATGTGAATAAAAACTCTAGAAATTGTATGTACATTTATCATTTTTATTAGTATTTTTTAAATATGAATATTTTTGCATTATTTACACACTATTATAATTTTTATTAATATTTTTTATTCGATTTTATTTCTATATTTTCAGTTTAATATTACTTTTATACATTCATAATTCTGTTAATGATTTTATGTGCTTTTGTCATTTTTACTACTATTTTGTAAATCACTATTTAGGTTTAATTTAATTTTAGTTTTTATTTATTTCCAGTTAGTAATTTTAGTGCTTCATCTTAAACTTATTTCAGTTGGTTGCCGAGGCAACATTTCTAACTTTCATTTAGTTGAAGTTTTTCATCTAATAGTTGCATTTCATATTATTTCATCTTTATTTTAATTAACAGAAACGTTTTTATTCGTTTTGGTTTTTATTAACGATAACTCGATTTTGATGTCGTTTTTGCTTCATTAAATGATCTGAATGTGTGTCTACATCAACGGTTCTCTCTGCATACTTGTATATTCATGTGTACTCATACTGTATGTAGTTTTATACAGCTGTGGACACATTAGCGTCGTACCGTTGAGCCAGGACGTTGAATACTCTGTGCGCAGCAAACTCTGAGACAGAGAAGATCTGGAGATGATCGGCTCGCTGCCCAGGAAGTTATACGCCGTTCCCGAGTACAACTCGCCATCTGAACAACAAACAAGCAGTTAACCAGTCAGTACTACTGGACAGACAGCAGACAAACACTGAGACTGTCCTGCAGATGTGGTTTGGTGTGTTAACTCACCAACCATCACAGTGGTGAAGCTCTGGGCCGGGTCGAAGGAACATTTCCCCCTGCCGTCCTCTGCTCTGTCCTGCAAACGGAAACCCTGCAGCGACTGAAGAGAAATGAGACAGTAAGACATGAAGATGCATCTCAAAGTTTGAGTTTTATTATGATGCAAAAGCAAAATAAGAAACAGAACAGATATAAAGTCACATGATTACACAATCCGACTTCATGGCGACAGAAAGAGGAAACTATTGTATTAATATTCAGAAATGCAGTATTCAGAGCCATTGTAATCAAAATATCAGGGAAGTTCTGACAAACCAAAATGTCACATAGTTTGAAATTGGTAACAAAGCGTTTGTGTTTAAATCTATAGCGGAACAATTAGTTCCCAAATTTAAAAAATCCAAGCAGTATTGTTGTTATTATCTAAAACCAAAACAAATAAATTGTTTTTAAAAATCATCTAAATATTTACTATAACTTAAAAATTGTTTCAAAAATAAATATTTAATTTAATATTAGACTGAAATGGTAAAATAATAATAATAATAATAATACATAAACTTTAAAATGCTGCCATGGCAAATAACTGAAACATGTGTAAGTTTAAGTAATAATATTACTAAAACTGAAATAAAAATATTAAAAGATAGTAATAAAATTAACAAAAGTGCATAACAATACAACTAAAACTTAAACTAAAATAAAAATATAAATATAAATATAAAAACATGCAAAATATTAAATAGATATTATAATAGTATATTAATGATACTAAAATAACACTGGAGCACAGAGAAAGTGATTTATTAGCTCAGATGTAAAATTATTATATATTCTTCTGTAGAAGCCATGAATCAGTGTCATTTAAACTTAATAAAAATAAATAAAAAACTGTATTTAATAGCTGAAGTCATTCCTAATGACCAAATTCACGCAAGCTTTTTTTTCTCCATTTTTCAAATACTTATTTGCCTCAAATGTTATCGTATAATTCATCTGGGAGGTGGTTGCTTCAGCTCAGGATTTAAAACACTTTCCTGAAAGATTTATTGAAAATGCTAAACAAAAAAAAAGTGGATGCAATCTTATAAAGATGAGTGTTTGTTGGCAAGTTTGGCTGACACTTGAAATGTTTGAAAGGTTTATGCACACACCAGATAATCACAGAGAGGTTGAAAGGCGTGAGTCCCGCAAACATACAGACTGTCTTCATCCAGCACTTGCAAAACTCGAATGTAGTTCCGACAGTCCGTCTGTCACACGAGCACAAAAACATTTCAGTTACCGATCAAAAAACACCTTCTGGATCAAATATTTACAAAGAATCCACCGTCAGTGACAGAATAATCAGATTAAGGTCAATTTGAGTCTGTTTTTCCACATTACCTCTTTAGATTTCCCCTTTAAAATACACATCGACATGTCGCTCTCTGGAACTTTCCACAGCAGCTGATACAGAACAGAGTCAATACAGCATCACACCAGGGGAAAACTGTGCACTGTGAGGGTCTTTAAAAGAGATTTCAGCTGTCTCAGGAATCAGACGCCTGTAATAACTCTCACCTGGTTACTCTTGATTGACACGTTGCTCATGTTGAGCTCATAGACGGCCTCTCGAGCGCCGACGTACAGCACGCCGCGCTCCTCGCTCAGCAGGAGAGTCGTGTAGTTGAACACATCCGGCTCCCAGAACTCCAGCAGATCCACATCTACAAACACACACACACACACACACACACACACACACACACACACACACA
>NW_015506434.1:207897-260892 GCF_001515645.1 Sinocyclocheilus grahami | reverse complement strand
ACACACACACACACACACACACACACACACACACACACAGAGCAGCTCACATCAGAGCACACATAACTGAACATTCAAAGAGGAAAAACATCTGGGAAGCAAATCTGAAGATTGTTTATGTATAGTTTGGATTTTAAAATGTTTAATGTTTTGAAAGAAGTCTCTTCTGCTCACCAAGGCTGCATTTATTTGATCAAAAATACAGTAAAAATTGTGAAATATTTTTTCAATGTCAAATAACTGCTTTTCATGTGAATCAATGTTAAAATGTAATTTATTCCTGTGATTTTCAGCATCATTACTCCAGTCCTCAGTGTCACATGATCCTTCAGAAATCATTTGCTGCTCAAAAAACATTTCTGATTACCGTATTATCAATGTTGAAAACAGTTGTGCTGCTTCATGCTTTGTGGAAACTGTAATGCACTACCATTCAAAAGTAAACAAAAAACAAAAACCGAGAAATTAATACTTTTATTAATCAAGGATGCATTACATTGATCTAAAGTGCCAGTAAAGCCATTTCTAATGTTACAAAAGATTTGTATTTCAAATAAATGCTGTTCTTTTGAACTTTCTGTTCATCTGTGAATCCTGAAGAATAAAACATATCATGGTTTCAACAAAAAATATTGGGCAGCACGACTGTTTTCAACATTGGTAATAATCAGAAATGTTTCTTGAGCAGCAAATCAGCATATTAGAATGATTTCTGAAGATCACGTGACACTGAAGACTGGCGTAATGATGCTGAAAATCACAGGAATAAATGACATTTTAACAGATATTCACATGGAAAGCAGTTATTTTAAATTGCAAAAATATTTCACAATTTTTACTGTATTTTGGATCAACACAGCCTTGGTGAGAAGAAAAGACTTCTTTCAAAACATTACAAATCTTAATTATTCCAAATCTTTCCATATTTTTGTGGATATAATAAAGATGTGGAACATTTTCTGGAGGAGCAATAAAATTATTTGTAGATCTGGAATATTTGCATCTCTCTTTATGTCTGCTGAATGAATACACGCAATGAAATCAACTTTCAAAAGAGTATTCGGAGCAGTACAAAACAGAACTCTCCGGCCGGAATCTCTTCCAGAGGAGATCCTGAACTCTGTGAAAGCAGCAGCAGATGATTTACTGCTCCAAATAAAGCGGCATGAGTCATTCATTTCATCTTCAGCACAATAAAACGCTAACATCTTTGTCCTTCAACGTCAGCTCAGCAGAAGCATCTCCACAGGAGCCAATGTCAATGCTTCTTTTTAATTCTATCCTTTCTGTTATTATTGCCATTAAATGAACATTAATCAGCATTCAATATCATGTATTACGAAAGTAAAGAAGCTAAAGAGCCTCTTCTGGAGAACACAAATAACCAACCCAAAATGAAGTGGTTGTATTTCTTGAACAATTATATTTATACATTGAATGTAGTAGTATATTTGAGCACATGCATTCATAGATGATGATTTATGTGTCACTGGCACACTTCAGTTTGTGTTTGGCTGCCGGCTGGGCGTGTGTGTGTGTGTGTGTGTGTGTGTGTGTGTGCGCGTGCTACATACTTGCGGCTCTCTGGTTGCCAGTGTTTTGGCAGAGACCCAAGAGACGCTGCAAACCGAAGCCCTGACGGGACGCCTGTATGTGCTGATGCTATTTGTGTTAAAAACACCACACATGTCACTTCCTGTGCTGCTGTACTGTATACTGTTCAAAAGTTTGCGGTTGTCAGTTTTATAAATGTTTTTGAGACTTTTACGCTCAAGGCTGCATTTATTGGATCAAAAATACAATAATAATGCAATATATAATTTCATTTAAAAAAAGCCATTTTCTTAAAATGTAATTTATTGCTGTGATGCGCAGCTGTATTTTCAGCATCATTACTCCAGTCTTCAGTGTCACATGATCTTCAGAAATCAGTATAATATGCTGATTATCAATGTTAAAAAATAGCATGTTTTATAAGCACAGAAAGTTAGACGTATAAATAGCAAATAGCATCAGCAAACACCTGCTTCACACCCATTACATTTTTTGATGTAAAACTTTAACCCTTCACTCACCGTCGTGCCTCCATGAGCTTCTGGGAACGCTGGAGGGTCCGTGTGTGGAAACTTCCAGAAGCAATCCCAGAAACACGCCTAACACGCTCAGAGCCATGTTAGACTCGGGGATCTTCGGCAGCGTGATGTTTCCTCTGTGAGAGCGACAGACAGACAGAAAGAGAAGAGAACATGATCAAACTGACACGTGTCATCGTTTAGTCATCCGACAGGTTTTATTAACTGTGGCATCACAGTTCACCAGAATGAATATACATATCATATTCATACTGCTCACTTCCATACAATAGACGTGAATGATGATACCTAGGTGCTCTATAATTACCATATTCATATTCATTTTTATTACAAATCTTCATTATTGATCCAAAGATGACAGAATTTGGGCTGCGATATGATTATCAAATCACAAAGGCTGTGATCTCATTAAATAAATAGAAGTCTGAGTGAAGTCTGTCACTGTGTTCATTTATTTACATTTATTTGATTGATGGAAAACCGCCAAAATAAATAACCGTCATACTGCTTAACGTATGAAAACAAAATAAACAAATTATTAGTATTGTAATTTGTATATAAATTCATATCAAATAAAAATGATATACAATTAATATAAATATTAGTATTGTAATTTTACAGCTGTACTTTAAAATAAAATTATATATATATATATGTAAAATCTTTATTTTGCTTTTCAAAACAGGGAACCATTGATTATAATGGACGATATGTTTTAATATTACATATATCAGAAATTAATCCTCAATCTGCCATCTTTAAAAATACTGAAGGTACAAAAAGAACCTAATTTAAATTTAAAATTGAAACAATTATAATAAGGATCAGATAATCAGATAGTATCACTGACAGACACTGATTTACAATTTAATAAATAAATAAATAATATTTATTAAACTTGTTTTGTTTAATGTTTTATTTTATAATAAAATAAATAATAAAAAATATATTATTAAATTATATTTCCTATTTTGTTTACTATTTTATTTAATAATAATCACAGTAAAAATCATACTTATTATTTTATAGTCATATTAAATGGGTCAAAAATGGCGAGAATGCCAATTCTGAAGATTTTTTAAAAAACTTTGTTCACTTTATAGTTACTGAAATTTAGATTTAATTTGGTTTTTCTCAATTGTTCAGCCCTAAAACAATGGTTCACACTCAAACAAAGTCTTTAGAGTCAAAAGATGTTTCATCTTTTCATAAATTATTTGTATTTTCTATTTACATTTAAGTCATCTGGTGAAAGTTCCTGTTTTTTTCCACATATATATATATATTGCAGAAAAACTCAATATTATAATGTAAGTTTATTCAATGTAAGTTTAATATCATGCCTCTTTGGGTAAACTGTAGTATTTGTATTCATTCACAGTAAATACGCTTTGCTGAGAGTAAAGAGCAGTTAAGCAGAGTTTGCGTAACGTTCATATCGAATGACCGCAGCTTCAGGCCAAACAGCCTCTGTTGGAAGGAGAGAGAGAAATGCAATGACCAGCAACCAAAATTAGCATCAGTGAGTGAGATAAAGCCCAAACATCCCTCTATCAGCAGCGGCATGTGATTACTGTCCCGTGTGCTAAAAAAACAACACGTCCTGCACACTTCAACTCAGATCCAGGTGCTCAAAAAACAGAAACCACATTCTGACGTCACTGCCTGACGATGACTGGTAACTGGTTTCGGACCGGTCGGTTTTGCTGGAATTCCCCTGAACTGATATCTGTGCCCACAGGGAAGCGAAACCATGTTGACGTGTAATATGACAGCACACCCCGGGGACAGAAAAATGACACCCGAGATAATGTTTTCCATGACAACCCAGATTTAGAGTCTCCAGATTTTCCACGCCGATCTGTCACTTTAGACTCACGGCCTGTATCTGCTTACAGAGACGCGTGAAACTAGATTTTTGCATTTTTTAAAACAACGTGTGTGTGGCGTTTGCCTGTGCAAAAGTTCCCTCCATTTTGCACGAGTGTTGTCGGTGGTTGCCAGGGTGTTGCTATGCAGTTGCTAGGGTGTTGCTAGGAGGTTGCTGATGAGTTGCAGACCAAAGTTCAAGACTTTAATATTAGACTGCTAAACTCTCTACCTGAGGGTGAACAATAGTAATAGTGATGGTCGACTACGTGTCATTTTAATCCAAAATCAATCAATAAGGAATTGCTGGTTGACACAAGCAGCTTTGAAACACAATTAAAGCTTACTTGACTTTGTGGATCTTGAATTTTAAATATATATATATATATATATATATATATATATACATACATACACACACATCACACCACTGTATATATATAATATATATATATAAAATATATTAAATTTTTTTTCAATATATATGTGTATTTTAAACTCGTTTTACATGACTTTCTGAATATTGAACTGAATATTTAAAAAAATATATAATTTATTTTTTAATATTTAAAAAATATATATATTTTTATTTTTTTTCTATTATTTTTTATGCATTTTATTTTAACTTGATTGTTTTTAAATATATTTTACTTGACTTTGCAAAACTTGAACTTTACACATTTAAAAATATATTTTTTATTATTTTTTAACATTTATTTTATATATTTATTTTTATGTATTTTATTTAAATTCTATTATTTTTATCTAAAACATTTGCTATTTTAAACACATTTTCCTTATCTTGAACTTTACACATTTAAAAAATATTTATTTATTTATTTTTTATTTATTTATTTTGAACATTTTGTATTATTTTTTATTTAACATACTTGTTAATTTTCAAATATTTTACACATATAAACATATACAGTATATAAAAATTAAACCACAAAAGTCAGGAGAACACTTCTCTCTGATCTTCAAGCTGTTGTATTAGTACTGGTAGCTGATATGTTCATATGCTCGGCAGGTGTTCAGCAAAAGCTTTTTCAAATTCCTACAAATGATTTCCATACGTGCTGCACTTTATTGTTCAGTGGAGCAAAAACGCGGAAAGATTCGAAGACAGAAAAGAAAACAAACGGAGTGAAGAGAGCGGAATGTAATAATAAGACACCGGAAACTCAACGGAACATCTTTTCAACATGTGACCATCACAGAAAACACTAAACGGCCCCAAGCAAAGACAGACTACAAACTTCGATTCGCAGCTTATATCGGCTCCTCAGATACATCTGCTTCATTTCTTTCGTTCTGATCGGAGAGAGAAAAACTTCTTACCAAATCCTTAGAACATAGATTTAACAAGAAACAAAAAAATACACACAGGGCTTTTAAAAGGGGAACATCAACAGACTGTTCTTCTGACTAAACTAAACTAAAAATATATATTAAAAAAAATACAGAAACCACTGTTCAATAACCTATATAACTTATGAAATCACTGCCTGACGATGACTGTAAGCTGGTTTAATAATAAAATAAAATATATTTAAATATAATTGTTGAATAACATCCAACTCAATGTTTACAGGCTCTGCCTTCATTGTTTGTTTCTAACCATATATGTATATCGTATGCAGCAGTAGCAATATTGACTGTGCAATATTATTCTTTTTTTATTACAGTCCTAAAATAATCATATAATATTTATACATTTCCATTCAAAATACCAATGAAGTTCTGCAGAAAAAGTATTTAATTTCAACTGATTTGATCTTAATTTGATTGTTGTAGTGAATCAACACTGACAACATGACATTGTCACATGTCCTGTTCTTGGTGCCAGAAACCTTGACTAACATTATAAGCTCACTTTAAGGGAAAAACTCAACAAAAGTACTGAATATGACCACGTTAGCTGTTGTGTACGCATTGTGGCTGTAGACATCAGAAAAAAAAATGTTTGGACAGAACCTCCAGGACAGCAACACCAGTGAATGATGCACTGGAAATCAAGAGCGTAAAATAACAATCATTGATCAACAGGCAGATGAGTTTTTACAGCCTCAGGGTGAAACACACACACACACGCACACACGCACGCACACAAACACACACACACTAATGACCCTTAATGTACAGAAATGTACTGTTGAAGCCAAAGTCCCCAACACGAGGGTCTGCTGAAGGAACTCACAAAGAGCCTGTTGTGTGTGTGAGGAGAGAATTACACACACACAGTAAACAATCAACAAAGACTGGGCCTGAGTGTGTGTGTGTGAGCGCATGACATGGCCTCTCACACACTGCACTTTCCCAGAAAGCTTCATTCACATGTCAGACCTGATTAACTGAACACTGAGTCGGTTCTACCGTGATACAAATCGATCAAAATGAGTGAGTGTGTATGGAAAAACATACTAATACTCTATCTGCAATACGAAGTATGTATACTGTAATAGTATGCAGATTTATATGCATGACATTTTCTAAAATCAGGAACATGAATGTGGTTGTGAATATAAAATGACGAAAAAACGTACTAAATAAAAAAATAGAAAATACACACACACACACACACACATATATATATATAATTTATCTCTCTCTTGCTCTCTCTCTCTATATATATATTAAAGACAAAATATTTAAAGATGTAAATACATAATTATTTTGAATATTTAAATATATAACACACACAACACATATATAAATATAAAATGATGAAAAAAACGTACTAAATAAAAAATATAAATTTCTACATTTATATTCTTATAATTTAACAATATAATTTTATATCACAAAATTTACACATTTATATGCATGTGTCTGTGTATATAAAATGTATATAATATTTTAAATATATACAATATAATCATAATTATCGTAATATAATCGTAATTACATATATAAACATTATATAATACAAATATATATGCACTGTTAAAATGTATAATCATGTATATAAATAAAATAAATACTGTTCGTATAATAATTAATAGAAATATAATATAATGCAAGTAATATAATATATAATATTAATATAAATAACAAGAAATGTTTTCATATAACTTAAATTGTTACACACATTGCTAATATAAATGTATACCATAATTATGTGTAATCGTGCGGCCTGTGATTTACAAAATTAAATGTTTTTTTTAATTTTTTTTGTATTGTGATGAAATAATGTCTAGTATGTAATACTGCACATTGACAGTACAGTATGTGTTGCATTCCACCAATTATTAAAAAAATAAAAATATGCAAAAGTATGAAATGATTACGCATGCAACGTAGGGAGGTCATGTGACAGTTTTGCATGCTGCATCCAGTTATTTTGCATTTTCAGCACAATTTTGTGTATAATTCTCTGGAAGTCTGGTTAAATGATGAGTCAAAGAGGAGATTAAAACCTGTGGTTGACATCGCCTCCGGTTCATTAGCTACAGGGACACAGTATTTCATGAACAGTATGCTTGCATGCTATTTCAAACAAAGTCCACTTGTCCTGTATTAATACTCTTGATGCTTACAGTATGTGCAGCACCTGTTTGGTGTCCGCCGCACGCACGGCCTCAGAAACGCAGGCTGGGTTTAAAGGGTGGCGTCCTGCCAGCTGGGCAAGCATGTGTCCGCTCTCAAACATTCAGCGCCTGCCAACTATGTCCCTCCTCTCGCTCTGGCGACCCACAACGCTTTTCTGCCAGAATCAGCTTTCCCACTATGCCCGCTGACAGCTCCCACAATCCCTCTCTTTCTCTGCAGCCTCTCGTGCTTCAAGAGTCTGCGTGTGTGTGTGTGTGTGTGTGTGTGTGCGCGCGTTCTTTAGGTTTGTTGCTCCTTTCTGAGAGTCCGAGAGTTTGTCTTTCATCCTTAACCCATCCACTCATCTCTCCAAAAATTTTAATAAATAAAAAGAAACATTTACCTTGTGCATTTGATGCCCAACTTTGCATTTAGCAGATGCTTTTATCCAAAGCAACTTATGTTGAATTCAAGGTATATATTTTATCAGCTCATTCCCTTGAATGTGTGTGTATATATATATATATATATATATATATATATGTATATATATAAATAAATGCATTTATTGCAAAATACATTAATAAAATAATAAATAAAAACATTATACAAATAATATAGATATATAAAGTAATTTAATTTATAATTTTATATTGTAATATAATTTAATATACACATTTTAATAAATAATTTTATATAGCACACACACATACACACAGCACTACATTGATAATATAAATGTAATCCATAATTATGAGCATTTCAAACTGTAGTATGCTATATTGTGGTCACATGACCTCGCTACATTGCATATTTACAAAATAAAAAACATTTACAATTTTTTGTAAAAATGTAATTTGGTATTTGGATGAAATAATGTCATGTATAATGTAATTTAAGGCATTTAATAATTTTATGTAGGATCAAAACTGCATTCACATTTCTAAAGTAAAATTGTTTGCAAATGCACTTGCATTTTTTGCATGCAACTGCATGTTGACTTGAAATCACACAGAAACTTATCTGCAGATTTACAGTCCTGTAACCACAGCAGAATACAGTTACTGACAAAACTCCCCAGAAACACTGCGGTGGTCTGGCATCAGAATCTTTCATGACATCACGGCCCTGTGGAGCGGCAGCGTGCAATTAATGCCCCATGCAACGAAACTACAAAAAACACTTGTTGAATACCTATCAGTTCACATGAACAACAGGAAAAAACAATGCTAAACGCATTTAACTTTTTAAGACATTTTAAGCATCTAAATACTTTTTGGGGCCACCGTATGTAAATAAAGCTGCAAAAAGCTTTACAATATCTTTCTAAATAAAACTAGCTGCAGCACAGCTACGGTCATGCCTTAAATAACTTCAGGACAGAAACTGTAGGTAATGGAAACCCAATGCAAAGGACAGAAAATAGCTGCTTCACATGTAATTACAGCCGTCCATCTGTGCAGCGCTGACGTGACCACACCGAAGCCTGATGAAGGGTCAGTCCCTGTAAAAACTTATATTTAGGCAGAGCTACGGAGACCTTTAAAATACACACGCTCTTCATGAGCTGCAGGACGGAGCAGAAATTACATGTGAAGAAAGTGAGGTGCATTTAAGAGGATAAACACACACACACACACTCTTGTCACTGCGCTGTAAAATATAATGACTACCTCTGCTGCTCCATCAAAAGAGTCAAATGAAAAACTTCATTTTCAACATCTGCGTGTCTAAACTCTTAAAAATAAAGCTTCCAAAAACGGGTTTTATAGATTGATGACATAAGAGAAGCTTTTTAAAAGAACCTTTTAAATTGCCGAGATGCTATAAGAGAACCTACATTTCTACGATGATAAAGAAAAGTTAAGTTCCTATGATGATATTAAGCTTTTATGTCATTTAAGAACCTTTAATGTTATAAAATAAACCTTTAAGTTCCTATAATTTAAGTTCTTCATAAAAGAACTTTAACCTTTACGTTCTTTTATGTCATCATTGGAATTTAAAAGTGGGGTAAGTGATTTCTGGTAGCCAATGTTGATATTTCAAATCACCAAAACAAACACGGCCCTACCCCAAAAAGTGTCTCGCCTCTATTTGAATTGCTCCGCCCCACACATACGTACGCAACCCAGGCAACGATTAGTTCTGTGAAACAAAGCAAAACCAATGTTACACCGTGTCTACACCAGACGCGAGCGGCACGACAAAATACTATAGAACTCATTATAATCAGTGATGCTGTCTACACTGGATGCGATGCGGCGCGGCACGACAAATCCCCAACAGAAAACTGCTGCTGTGTTCTATTTATGACGTATTGAAACAAATTTCAAATGATATTTAACGGTCACTTTATCGCGTCCGGTGTAGACAGACTTTAGCTGTCGCGTCCGTTGTAGTCACTGTGTTACTCACCTATCGAGAAGAAACAAAGCAACCTCGGCGTCCGATCGCAGGTCTTCCGCTCCTTGAGTTCTCTCCAGCTCTGGAAAGCTGATCCGATATTTACACGGGTCCTACTTCTTGCCTTATCTTGTTCCGCAGATGTTTTCCTCTTTTGTTTTTAATCTGCCATCTCTATCTCTCTGTCGCTCGGCTCGCTAATGTCCGTCCTGTGCACTGAGCGCTCTCTCCTCCACATCACGAGTAGACACGCCCCTTACTGCTGATTGGCTACAAGTTTGTTTTGGTACTCGGACTGACTCAGTTTTCTAAAACGTTTTTGAAAAAATACATACCCCACCTTTAAAGCTTCTTTTATGACATCATAGGAACTTAAAGGTTCTTTTATGACATCATAGGAACATTTAAGTTCCTATAAAAGTGTCTGCTAAAGACTAAATGTAAATGTAAATGCAATGATACTATAGGAGAACTTTGAATTTCCTCTGACGTCATTATAAAAACCTATGATGTTCCTATGATGCTATAAAAGAACTTCATATGAACCTCATATGATTCCCCAAGATAAATCTTAAAGTTCATAAGCCATAAAAGAATCCGACTGAGCGGGGAAATTAGGGTTTTTGGGTGTTGATCAGCTGACTCGACTCTAATCTACACGACTTTGTTCAGGAGCTACTAATGACTGAAATACAGTGTGAAAGGTCTTCAGAAGAGGAACACTATCTGTAAAACAGAACTCAGTGAGAATAAGGGAGGAACTGATCTTAGATATTCACAGGCTATAAATATTCACAGGCGGCAGAGATCAGAGGCAGAAGTCTGGACTGTGATGTCCAAACGCAGGTGCTGTGAGAAAGCCTTTAACCTTGGCAAGACTGGATTGTTTTCAGTGAGTGGCGGTCATCATGAGTGTGTGTGGTCGAGTGTGTGCCGTGGTGGGGATAATTAACCCTGTGTGTGTGTGTGTGTGTGTGTGTGTGGGTGTGTGTGTCTCCACATAAGCAGGAATCTTCAGTTTCTCTCTGAATATAAATAAATCTCACACACAGTGGGCGATCAGGTTTAGTGGTGGGTTATATTACGGCCCGTCCTTCCTCACGACACGAGCAGAGTTTTGGATGAACAGCAATACAACAGACTGACAACAACTCAAACCAACATAAAGATTTGGTTTCTGTCAACAGATTCTGGATTCAGTGTCTGCACACCGCTCTCGGGTCATGCAAAACAAGATTTATCTTACCGTTTTATAACAAAAGAGCCTTGTTTACCGGTACATAATCTCACATTCACAACTTTCCATCCAGTCTACACTGATTATTTACTGAAAATTAGCTACAGAAACAACTGCTTGTGAAACTAAACGATGCACATTGTGACACGACACAATTCAATATATTTCAATGCAGTATATTTTATATATATATACAATGCATTTATACATTATTTGTTTAAAAAACATTAGCATATTACAAATTAATATAAAAACTTAATATATATATAAATTGTATTTATATATAAATGTATTTTTGTTTGCATTGTTATATATATTTATGATACAAATAAATAATATAAAATAACAAATATATCTACATAATGAATATAATGATATATATATAATTGAATTTCCTTTTTATTTTAATTTTAATTTAATGTAATGTGTATATATATATATATATATATATATATACACACACACACACACACACACACACACACACAGACATTAATATAATTATACATAATTTATATAATATTTATTTCATTTTTATTTTCATATATATTCTTATATTTATATGTATTTATATAAAATAGGCTGTATAAAATAATAATAATAATAAATGTATATTTATATATAAATAGCCTAATTCAAAGAGTCAGTGAGGATTAAAAAAAAAAGTTCACAAAAACTAAATTATGACTTATTTAGGCAAGAAACCTTAACAAAATTATATATGGAGAAACATAAATGCCACAAATGTTTAGAATGACCCTTTTTAAATTAAGAAGACTTCAAATGAACTTGAACACCATTGCAGGCAATAAAAAAAAATCTCAATAAAACAAAAACAGTCTCTCACACAGAGTTGACAGTGAATAAAGCCCCTCACGGTGGGCCGCGCTGAAGCAGCTCCACAAACGCAGCGGTTTCATTGTACGATACATCATTCTGTTTCCTGTTAATTAAGGTGCCTTTTTCTGCCCCGACGAGTCTTTAAAACAAGAGTAAAACCCCATGACGCTCCTCACTGTCACACTCCATGCTCAGTATTGTAATGCGGCACCATCTTTAGCATGGCAGCGATTTCACGCTCGGATTTAAGGTTCAGGATGGACAAAAAGCCATTCTGAGCTCTTTTGTGAAAACTCCCAGCATCCTCCGGCTCTTCCAACACCTCCACAGTGTTCGCCTGGGACTTGGCAAACATGAGAGTAAATGCTAATTTTGACAGCCAGACACTGATACGTTTCATTCCAGACTCCTGACGACCCACAATGCACCAAATTCTGGCCAAGGACCGTCCGTCAGTTTAAATACTCACATCCCACTAACAATAAACTACCTCATGAGCATTATAGATCGCTCAGATGAACACAACAAATCACTTTGAACACTGGATCAAGTTACACTGAAGAATGTGCTGCAAATCTCTCTCATCTCAGATCCACAACATGAGCTGGGTGAGAGACTCCAATCCAGACCAGATTTTTTTTTAAATCCCACAGAAGCATATTGAAGGACCCGAGCCATATCTAGAGACCAGAAGACCATGAGGGTGAAGGAATCTTTTCATGCTAGACTGGAAGAAAATACCTAGCAACACCTTAGCAACCATTCAGAAAACCTCAACACTGTGGCAGTTTTACATGGAAAATACAACTCATATGTTCTTTAAGAGATGTAAATAAAATAATAAACAAAAATAAATGCATATAAATAAGTAAATAAATAAATAAAATGTAATAAAATAATGAAAATACACAAAATAAAATAAATGCATTAAATATAAATTTTTAATAAAAAAAATATAAATATAAAATAAATTTAAATTAAATATAAAATAAAATATAAACTTACATAATTAAATATAAATAAATAAAAACATCTACATAAAATAATTAAAATAAATCATAAAATAAATTAAATTAAATATAAATATTTAATAAAAATAAATTATATAAAATATATAAATTAATCAAATAAATCAATCAATAAATCAATACATTTATTAATTAATAAAGCTGTAAGCCAGGATTATTATAGTTAAAACTAAAACCATAAAAAACATTTTTATGACAAAAAATTAAAATAAATTATTAAAGAATTAAACTATGTCAGCTGTATGTCAAAGCAACATTTATTTATTTTTACTTAATGTGCTAAAATAACTAATACTGAAATAAATAAAAAATTATAGACATTTGGAAAAAAAATAAGAAAATCTAACCAAAATTAAAGTGAAAAAGGTCATTATAAAAGTAAAAACATTTTTTTTAAAAACTGTAATACTATATAATGATAGTAAAATAACACGGTTGTTAGCACAGTATTGGTTAACTCATCAATAACACAATAATGTCACTTTATTATAGTAATCAAGCACAAGCTGGATATATGAGAGGAGAGAGAGAGAGAGAGAGACACAGAGGAATCTGAGGCCTCACAAAAACAAACCCAAACTTACAACATGGAATAAAAGACAAAGAACCATGAAGCCAGAAAGAAAAGATTAAACAAACGCACTCTGTGGACTTTTGCGAATGAAGAAAAGAAGGCAAACTGCAGGAAAAGAGGGGGAAAGAAATCTGAACACAACCCAGGAGAAAAAAAAATCACTTGGGATGGACGAGCAGGATTTCCAACTCAAGTAAAAGATCAAAATGAGGAAAAAGAAACGTGCAGGTTTAAAATGCGACCGTCGGGGTTCATGCAGTGATGTCATCGCATGCAGCTCAGCCAATGAGAGCGAGCGAAAGCCCCAAAGCACACGGGAAAGAGGAGGGATTTCTGACCTGTAACTCTCCCACGACGCTCGACTAGACCTGAAGATCCGTCCTTCAGAGAGAATTATAAAAGCCACCGGCTGAAGAGAGACACAGAGATGAGGAGAGGGTTATCATGTAGTTACACACTGAACGGATGGACGGATGAATGTTAAAGAGTGGAAATGCACAGAGACCGAACACAAATGACAACATATAAACAGAGGATGCACAATCTATAAAATACTAGCACTGATTTTTAACCGATATGATGCTAAATATTATTGCCATTGGTCAGATATTAAAATCATATCAATTCTAAACTATATTTCCAAAGCATTAAGCAGTTATCCATCTTTATCTACTTAAGAAACAATACAACATTGTCCAGAATGTCAACTGAAACAACATTTCTCAGGATGTACTATATATAAAATCTTTAAAATATTAGCACTGCTTTTTTAAAAACATTATCAAGTTGATTATTATTTCCATTTGAAAAGCAATGACCAGTTATCCATCTTCATCTACTGAAGAAACAGTAAACACTGTCCGGTTTGTCAACTGAAACTAAACAAAAAAGCACAACAAAAACAAAGCAAAAAAAAATAAAAATGCAGCTAAATATCACACATCAATATCTGTAAATATATTTTAAATATATGTATATATATATACACAAATATATTGTAAATATATTTGCAAATAGATATACTGTATATTGCATAAAGCAAAACATAAATGGCTTATAATAAAGCACTTATAATAAAAAACAAATAATATAATATATTATATAATTTATTTATTAATTATTATAATATTATATTATTTGTTTTTTTATTATAAGTGCTTTATTATAAGCCATTTATGTTTTGCTTTATGCAATATATATCTATTTAAACATTTATTTATAAAAAAAAACCTCAATATGTTATGTTACATAAAACAATAAACAATTTGTGCGGTTTTCTATCAGTGGCTTTAATTGCCTGTTTTAGAGACTTTAATAACATTAACATTAATAACATTTTATGATTGTCAATCATAAAACACTCAAGTGGATATTAACTGCAGCGAATCTGCCTCAAATTTGAAGCAAAGCAATCATAGAGATAGCGATGTGGACAGATGCAAGATCAGACATCAGATACTGGATGCTCTTCAAAAGCATGACATGTTTATAACAGTAAAACAAACACAACATTACAAAATGACAGCTTAAAAACAAAACAAAACAGTACCAGAGTACTGTAGCATGTTTTGTAAAACACCATGGGTCTGAATGCAAATGTCATGATGCCGTCCTCAGATACAGAAACAGGAAGTTTGGTTGACCAGCGTTACACATTCATTTACATTTAGATTCCAATCTGATTACTGGCAGCACACATTTCCTTCAGCACACAACCTGTCCCAAATACAGAAGCATCATTCATTTAAACAAGTATGCAAATGAGACACTCATCATCCAGTCAATGAAGCGTGCAATTTCAGGACTGTTTCTAACTGTGAAACACTTACAATATAAATGAGCCATTTAAGCATAAGCGGTTGGGAATTGGAGATCGACTAATATTGTTTTTTTATAACCGATACCGATTATTTATATATGTCGGATAACCGATATTTATTTAATGTTTTACTTCTGTTTTTTTTTTTACTTTCATTTTCATATCGCAACATTACAATATAGCATGCTTTTTTATAATAATAACAACAGCAACTATAATATAAACAACAAGCAAAATAAATAGACAAAGTCAAATATTTTCAAATTGAGAACATAAATGACAAGGAAGTTTATCAACTTTGCATAAAAGTAATAATTTCAAACCACAGTTTAAAGTATTGGATGTAAACCTAGGAATAAGTATTAGTTGGTCACTCTAGATATGATATTATAAAACCGATAACCTATTAAGAAAATTGCTTAAATATCTGCGGTTAAAGACAGAGGTGGTTTATCTGGCTGCTAAAAACACTTGGAGGGGGAAACCGATAATCAGTGTTACTGATATGTATTGAAAGCAATTTACTTATTATTATTATCAATGTTATTGTTATTACTATTATTATTATTATACTATAAAATTAAATATAATAATCAGAAATAAATGGACAATTCAACTGTCCAATAATCGGTTTTACTTATATTTACTGTAAGCAATTTATTATTATTATTATACTACTACAAAACACTATAACTTTTAACAATTAACAATAATATTAATTATTATTATTAAATATTTTCATATTTTTCACTTAATTTTTTACATTTTCTTATTACTATTTTTCTTTATTTTTCTTATGCAACCCTGTGAAGCACTTTGAGTTGCATTTTATGTATGAAAGGTGCTATACAAATACAAGTATGTTGAATAACAACAACAACTACAACGATGTTATGTAATAATAATAATAATAATAATCTTTATTAACTATTATTTTTAAATGTTTAAATTGTAACTATTATTATTGCTATTATAATTTATTAATACTACTATTAATAATACATTTATTACTATTACTAGTATTATCATCATCATCTCATTGATATATAAATCACAAAACGTTTTCACCACATTTTGCAGCCCTACAAACAATATCCGATATCTGATTAAGTAAATTGCTTACAATCAGTCATTCTCTATTGGGCATAAATGGAATTGTCCATTTATTTCTGATCTATGATCAGTTTACCCTTCCATGTGCTTTTAGCAACCAGATAAACCAGCACAGGCACAGACTAGCCTTTAACCAACCACTACATGTTTCAAAATCAAACTAACACAAGCTGAAAATTAACAAGTTGCTACTGTGTTGTTGATTAGTTCTGGTTCTGGTTAATATCACCGAGATCATTAACCTTTGCTGAGAGAACAATCAGCAATACACTTTAATGTAGGTCAGAGAGAAAGCGCTCAAGCGTCTGTAAACCGGGACTGAGGCAAGGGGTGAATAAACCAGCCAGAGACAATTACAGCGAGTCATGCGGACGTAATGCCAGTGCACACAAACACAGGCCCCGTTCCAATTACCCATTATGCAGCATACTAATTTCTTCCTGATGTCAGTCTAAATTTGATTCAGTGCTTCATTTGAGTGATGCATCCTCACAAACGTCTGAGAGGATTCGCATTTATCAGCATTAACTTCAGATGGATCAATGGGTCAGAAGAGGAACACAACAACCTGAGAAACCTATTTTAGAAAATGTGGTTTAGATATGAATTATGATATTTAGACATAATGACCTCAAACCTCATTAGCTGAGCATCAGAGCTACTAAAAAGCTACTTTTCCCAACAGGTTTTTGTTGTTGTTGTTGTTTTTAAAGTCATAATGAAATCATCAAAAACACTCTCCTAGAATATGGCATGTATTGCTGACAAAGTCATTTTAGTAAATGTGTTTGTTTTTTATATATATATATATATTAAAAGTTTCAAATAATAAATTCACTTGATTCTCAGGATACTTTACATTTTTTGTAAAAAATTAATTTTCAATTAAATACTGATGTTTATCATTATATCAAATCAGTTATATTAATAAGTGCTTTAATAATAATAATAAATTTGATTTTATTATATTTTACAATTATATATAATTATATATAATAATTCAGAAGTAATTCAGAGGTAGGCATTTAAAAAAAGACAGAAAAATAGTAATAAACAAGAAAATAAATATATAAAATAAATATGAAAAATATAAATAAGAAAAGATTTTCAAATGAAGAAAAAAATTATTTATATAACACTTATTTGTATAACACTGCTTCAGGGTGACAAAAAAAACAGAAAAAATTATAATTAATAATAATAAAAAAAAATAAATATATATATATATATATATACATATAAATACATAAAATTAAGTAAATAAAAATGAAAATGAAATGTAAATGAAAAATATTTAAAAAGAAAAATAAATAAAGGGAATAAAATGAATAAAGAAAGAGAGAAATTGATTAATAAATAATAATAAAATAATAATTTTAATTGATAATAATTACAATAATTATAACAATTCTAAATTATAATAATTCTAAACATTATTATTATATACTATAGTATATAGTATGCTTAAATATAATATGTGAGCCTGGAGCACAAAAGCAGTGTTAAGTCGCTGGGGTATATTTGTAGCAATAACCAACAATACATTGTATGGGTCACAATTATTGATTTTCCTTTTATGCCAAAAATCATTAGGATATTAAGTAAAGATCATGTTCCATGAAGATATTCTGTAAATGTCCTACTGTAAATATATCAAAACTTAATTTTGATTAGTAATATGCATTGCTAAGAACTTCATTTGGACAACTTTAAAGGCGATTTTCTCAATATTTAGATTTTTTTGCACCCTCAGATTCCAGATTTTCAAATAGTTGTATCTCGACCAAATATTGTCCTATCATAACAAACCACACATCAATGGTAATTTCACAAAATTGACACTTATGACTGGTTTTGTGCTCCAGGGTCACATATATACTTTTTGTAGTATAATATACTACAAAAGACTAAAAATATCTATCAAAAGCTAACTTTAAAATATTCCTTCATCTGCTTTTTATAAATGTCAGTGCCATAGATGTTCAAATTAAGCCACTTAAGTAAATCAAACATTTTAGTTACAGCTGCACTACAAGCTGGCAGCATGCTACAACTGATTACAACTGAAAATAATAGCTACTTTTTGCAAAAAGAAGCTATTATTTTCAGTTGTAATCAGGTTGCATCAGTATGGTTTCAAACAAGCTTCCAATACAGACGCACACAAACACAAATCTCATCATCTCGTTGACATTCAGAGTGTCCTTCCTCTGGTGTTTCACACACACAAGCCCTCGTCCCGCTGTGGCAGGTGTCGGGATCTCTTGTCAGATCACTGACAGCGGCCTAAAATTGATGAGCTACGAGTCAAAGGTCGCGTCACATTACAGCGAGAGGAAAAGGTTGCACGCTGCTTCACACATCACGCACAAAACATGTCCCCAACATCCGGCGATAGAGCCGTCAGTCACGCTCAAACAGAGCCGGAGGAAGTGAAGATGTCACGGGTCGCCCTCTTCATGATGCAGGAATCTACTATTGAACACCAAGACGACTATTCAATTGTTGGGGAGCAGATCGGAGAACAAACGCGTGTGATTGATGAGAAGAAGACCGCAGCACTACAAAACAAGAGGATGATATTGTTATATTTCAATGGCTCAAGCACAGCTCTCAGAGGAGATAGAGATGAGTTATTAACCAACTTGAGTTTCCTCGTCCATGAAAAAAGTCTGAAGAGTTCACTCATTTACTCACCCTCATCTCAAACTAAGGTTGTGATGGTGAGGAAAATTTCCCACCGGTTAATAGACGTGTGACAACACCGGTAATACCGGTATCACCGCGGGGGCGTTCCCTCTTTTCCTAGCTTTCCTTCGCTTTTAAATAGCTTGTAAAAGCTGCGTGCACATTTTACTTTCACTTTCAAATAGCGGCAATTCGGAGTAAAGCAATTGTTCGTTTGAATTTCCCCTCTTTAGTATTAGCGACAGTTTGGCGTCAATTGCTTGAATGCAACAACAAAATACAACGTCAAACTCACTTTAGCCTATATATAAAACATAGAACTTTTATTAACAAAACAAATAAAAATACACCATGCTATAGGGCAGGCTATGCCTAATATAAAATAACAAATAACTTACATAAAGTTTAAATAGGTATACAAAACTGGAAATAGGCTAAGTAAACATGTATAATATATAACCAAATAAATAAGAAACGTAGAACGTTTATTAGCAAAACGAGTAAGAAAGTTTGGAGGCACGGCATACACCTTGATATAAAAAAAATCAGCAAACAATGTGGAACCAATTTGGAAGTTTTTAAAAAAAAAACTTCCAAAATCACCTTAGATAAACGGCAAAAGTCAACAGGCTTTTCAAAATCCAAAATATTGCCAAACAGGCACTTTTGCGTCTCGCTTCGAAACTAAATCATCCGCCATCATCTTGTCTGTCTCGCCTCACTCTTCTCGTCTGTCTCGCCTCACTCTTCTGGTCAGTCTCGCCTCACTCGTCTCGTCTGTCTCGCCTCACTCTTCTCGTCTGTCCCTCCTCACTCTTCTCGTCTGTCTCGCCTCACTCTTCTTGTCAGTAAGCTCGACTCGCTCTCCTCACTGGAGAAATGAAATCTGATCTGTCGTTCGGCACGCTGCATTGAGCATCCGCGTTCAGTTTTTAATTATAGTGTCTGTTCTTTTACTGAACTAAATGATTTTTATTACTATAAAAAATCAAAACGATGGTGGGGGTCGGTGCCGCGGTGGGCAAGTGACGTAACCGGTGTTGCGGCTTAATACCGGTATCACCGTCAACACCGTCTATCGCGGCAAGCCTATCTCAAACCCATCTGAATGATTTCTTTCCATTTCATGCTGAAAATCTTCCCTTCGAACATAAATCTCAGAGTTTGCACTTGATTTAATTCAAAACTGTGTCCACTGACATCAAACCTGGGGTCAGTTGCATAAACAGAGCCATCATGTTAAGACTACCTAGCAGTTAACCAACCGGTAATCAGTCTTACTTTATGAATTCAAATTAGACCAATCTATGTTTTTATGTAGCTGACTTAAAAAAGTTATGACCAGTCTTGCAGAAAAAATAGGTGTCTAATATTTAAGACTGGTCGAAGCTGTCTAAGTCTTTATGACATAAACAAGATTTGAGGGCTATAATGGAGGAGAGAGCTGCACGATTAATCAAAATAACTCCAAAATCACCAAATGGCTTGGTGCATTTATTACATTTTCAGCCCAAAAAATTAATGATCAAATTTTCCGCCAAGCATTTTCCAAATAAAAGCTTGTTTGTTTAACATCTGAAAACAAAGAAATTGACTTAAACATTAGTATTGTAATTTTACAGTACTTTTTTAGTTTTTGATTATAGTCTATATTTTACAGTGAAATATTACAATATGAATTTCTTATTTAGTTTAACATTTTTATATAATTTTTTACAAATATTTGTACTTCTTTTTTTTAATTTTCTTATTACTATTTTTCTATATTTTTCCTATTTTTTATTTATTTATAATGCATCTTATAATTATAATTACATAGTTATTATTTATTAAATAGTACATTTTACAGTGAATTATTACAGCATGAATTTCGTAAGTTTAATAATTTTATATAATAATAATTATTATTATTCACTTTATTTTTTTATTTTCTTATCACAATTTTTCTATATTTTTCATATGCCACCCATGAGAAACACTTTGAGCTGCATTTTATTTATGAAAGGTAAAAGTATTTTAAATATAATAATAATAACAATGATAATTATTATTATTATTATATATAAATATGAAGATCAATATGACTATATATAATCATATTGACAGATAATAAAATTCCATATTTTATATAATACATTTTTGGCTAAATTGTGCAGCCCTACAAACAAACACGTCAAACTTTTTTTTATTGCATTTTAAATCGCAATTGCAATTTTTATCAGGAAAATTAAAAAGAAAGCAGCCCTAGCGGAGGGAATGGTTTTTCAGAGTGCAACTTAAATTTCACTCTGCTTCTCATATAAAGTGATCATGTGATTCGGAATACACAAGTCATACAAACTACTCTTTCTGGTCATTTTTAAAGCTAAAAGTCAGTCAAAGTCCCCATTTATTTTCATTATATGGAAACGAGAAGAATGAACGATCTGTCTAAAACCTCCTTTTGTTGTTCCACAGAGGAAGAAGTGACTCAACAAAGCAACAAATGACGTTTATTATCTTCCTCTCGAGTAACTCCAGATTTCCTAAAGACTTCAGGCAACAATTAATATCTGTAAACGATTCGCTCTCACATCGCAGCTGCTTCCCGTTTGTTTGGACTGAATCAGAGCTGTTACGGCAGCCTGGAGGTGACGGGTCAGAGGAGCTTGACCTTTGACCCACACCTAAATCAGGGTCATGTGATCTCAGACTGTTCATATGCTGATCAGGCCATCCAATAAATGCTTTAATAACTCGCTTGTAAATGCAAATATGGATTATTTTATAATCTTTGAGTCGAAATATTAAACCAACTAAATCTAAGCTCCCAAAAAAACTTTTTGCTCCACAAAAGCGGCTGAGATATTTTCTTAAAAGAGCTTTTCAGCTTCAGATTTGTAGATGTGGGGCTACAAGGTGAACAGGATTACAGGGGTTTGTACTGAGAGTGATGGGATTTATGCTCACTGCGAACAAGAAGCCAGATCTGGATTTACAGACAGAAACAGCCAAAGCCTCTTACTCACAATACACACAAAAACCATACCATCCATCAAATTCACTCAGCAGTGTGCCTTTACTAAGAGAAGAGGACGATCTGAACCCATTAACCCTTGAGCATTTACCATGATTCTGTAAAGTAAACAACTAGATATTTCTAGAAATATCAGCAGTTAATTCTCTTCCCTTTCTAGTAAACACTGAGGTATCATGACCTTGAGCACAAAGGCTCTAAATCACCTCTTAAAACATCAAACCTTTTACTGCTGTTCTGATGGAATAATTATACAAATATTATAATAAACATTACAGAATATTTTTATATATTTTTTATCATTTTTATTTATTTTAATGTTTATATTTTTCTATTTATTTATTTAAAATATTTATGTTTTCAAAATATGATTGAGATGAGATGCAAAATGCAATTACATTTTTATTCATTTGTGGCATTCAATTCATATGGATTCATTTTACAGTATTTTTTTTTTTGAGATGGCACAATACAATAATTTTTTTATTAATGTGTGAAAATTATTCATTTATTTTGGCATTAATTCAATATTAATATTATAAAAAATATTCATTTAAATATTACTTAAAAATTAATTCATCATTTAAACAATTGTAATTGTTTTAGATGCAATTTTAATTTATTCATTTATTATTTATACATTTATTAGTAACATTTAATTATTTAATTAAAATAATTATTTATTGAGATAGCACAATGCAATATAACACTTAAAGTTGTCCCTAAAAATCCTCTAAAAATCACCTTTTAGAAAAGGAAAAGACACTTGTTTCACAGAATGTTTACTTGAACGTAAATCATTTTCTGCATTTAACAGTCTTGTCAAATCCAGGCAGACATAAGTGTGTGCTGACTAGTATCTGGGTTTCTTTTTCTTTTTTTCTAACATGCATTATTTTACTTTTTCATGGTGCACACCATGAAGACATTATACACTTTAAAAAATGCTGGGTTGTTTCAACCCAGCTTTGGGTCAAATATGGACTAACCCAACTGTTGGGTTAAAAATTTAATTTAAAAATTTAACCCAACAGCTGGGTTAGTCCATATTTGACCCAAAGTTGGGTTGAAACAACCCAGCATTTTTTAGAGTGTATAAGTGTTAAAGTATTAAAAAAAAAGTATTTTTGATTGTTCCTCACACAAATCTATAACTTCAGAAGACCTGTAACAAGTTTTAACAATTTGTCATGTTATACATGTATCTTACTTTCCTGTCATTTAGTATCTTGACAGCACAGTTGCTACACCACATTTATTTTGGAGAAGTTCAACTTGGAAATTGAGCTTTTGTGCTCTACTGAAGAAAGTCAGTCACACAGGTTAGGAACTAACCAAACGATCCTCCTTACGTTCAATAACTGAACTGTCTAAACTAGTACGAATAGAAGAAAATGAAGCAGTCGTCACTTCAGTCCTCCAAAAAATCTCTGTCAGTATTAACTCACACACAAGACAGAGAGAACGAGAGAGAGAGAGAGAGAGAGAGAGAGAATGGGAGGAAGACAGGCATGCATTCAGACAGACATGAATCTCAAGTAGTTTTGTGTAGCGTCTTTGTTCCGGACCCGATGACAGCGAGCATCTCTCATTCTCGCACTCTGTGTTTTCTTCACGTCTTTTTGGCAGCACATTCATCATTCCTCCACACAAACAATTGTGCTGCAAAACCGCAGCGCAGGCGATACAAAGGACGGCTGGATCGGGGGCCTCCGATCAGACGCCCGAGCCGGTTGCTAGGTTACCTTTGATCTTTTTCGACAACTCATGAACAAGCTCGTCACTTCCAGAAGTCTTGAGGATGATTTCACTTCTGCGGATGTTGATCATTTAAAGACATGATAAAACTTCATCATTCAGAGTTTTGACATCTCAATGGTTTTCATTGTAAAATCAGAAACTGTTCAAATAAAAAGCTACATTTGCTTAAAAAATTATATATTATAAAAAATTATTGTAGTTAATAATTATACAAAATCATGATGTTAATACTGATAAAAGATGAATAATATTAATAACATTAATAATGCTATTAATATTTTTTATCCATTTTAATAATTATTATATAAATTTCACAGGGTTGATATATCTAACTAAACTAAAACCATAAAATAAATATTTTTGTTTCTTCAAATAAAATAAATGGTATAAAATATTTAAATAAATACTAAAACTTAAAAATAAATAAAAAAATATATAGACAAATTCCATATTCATAAATTCAAAATATTTAAAAATTAATAATAATAAAGTTGATCTAATCTAACAACAACAATAATAATAATAATAAATAAAACAATCAAATAATAAAATAATAATAATAAAATATATGTTTTTATTGGAAATTTGTTGTCTCAATATTTTTTTTGTAAACTTTTATAATAGCAATAAGGAGATGGAGACTGGTGCTATATTGTCAACATAGTTCACTGCACGCTGTTCTTCATGCCTTTTCATGACTACATTCACAATACAGCATAACATACTTTCCTTTATTGAATAAACATGAAGTTCTGCCAACTAAAGATCTAGTTTCTAAGTAATGTTTCCTCAAGATTATCTTACACGCAAACTGAGACACCATCTAAAACAGACAGCAAAACTCAGATTCAGGACTGCTGACACCATTAGAAAATAATGGTTATGAACTATTTGCTTATTCGCCTAAAAACCAGGGAAAATGCACTAAATGATGTGATGTTTCAGCTATCTGTCCAAATTTCCAAGAGTCGCTGTAACACTTTCCACAGAATGGAAACCGTAGTTTGTGTGCGTGCTATAGAGAGACAGCTGACAGCCTTCAATCACTAACTGAGACTGACAACTTCCTTTGCTGTGAAAGTCTGACATCCAGAGCCACTCTGCACTTTTATGAGAGAGACCAAAACCAGCATGTCTGAGAAGCACTTCGCTCCAAATCCAAATGATGCATCACATTATTTTCATGGACATTAAATATTCATCAGTTTCCTTGATTATTTAAATCAAAGTTTTCCAATGCCTTTGTATTAAAAGCAAAACAAACCACAGGACTATAAGCATTCTGATAATCATGAAGAGAAATTTTAGGCCGTAAACACTCAACTAGGGCTGTGCAGTTAATCGAATGTGATTGTCATGCGCATCTCGTAAGTAAAGCCGGTTCTGTGATTAGTAGTAAATTTCTATCACCTGCTTTCAGATGGAGCGGCATTTACTACACAGAGCCGTAGTTCACTGACAAGCTAGGCAATATCGCTTAATATAATAATATAGATGTGCTTGACAATCGCATGCGATTAATTGCACAACCCTACACTCAACACAAGTACACAAAGGCAGACGTTAACGCTTGATCTGAGGGCTGCATGATATATCACAATAAAAACGTTATCATGATATGGCTTAATGCAATAAATTGTGTTCACTTACTCACGAGCAGCTCATACGTTGTTTCAGTTGCTTAAAGCATCTTGGTTTTATTTATTGTGAGGGTTTAAAGTACAAAAAAAAGAATTTTACAATAGTACTATAAAATATATATTTTATTAAATATTTTTAATTTCTATACACAATACAAATTGTATACAATTTTCAATAGTAAAATAGAATAGTATTCTTGCAGCATATTTTGTATTTTATGTAATATTTTTATTTAAAAAAAATTTTAAAAATACAATATTTTAAAATTATTAATTATTATTTTTAAATTATTTTAAATCTGGTGAAAATTACTGTATGCAAACAAATCGCATATTAAAGGGGTCAAATGATGCTTTTTTTAAAGATCATTATTTTGTGTATTTGGTGTAACAGAATATGTTGACATGCTTTAATGTTCAAAAAACACATTATTTTTCAAATACTGTACATTATTGTAGGTCCTCTATGCCCCGCCTCTCTCAAACGCTTCGTTTTCTACAAAGTCCCTCCTTCCGACAAGCGCAGTCTGCTCTGATTGGCCAGCTGACCCAGTGCATTGTGATTGGCCGAACACCGCAAGCACTCGTCGGAAATGTAACGCCCCTTACCATAATCGCGAGCTTCATCTTTCAAAATAAATGTAAAGACAGTAAATAATGTCATTAGTTTTAGCCCGAAAGGGGAACAGAGTCGCGTGACTGACACAGTAATGATGCAGTACACAAGCCGCGGTTAACACAGCTGACTCCACTGTGATGTGATCCTGTCTCTCTCTCTCACACAGACGTGCGCGCTCACGCGCTCACACACACACACACACACACACGATGCGCAAAACTCCGCATTTGAACAGTCAATAGCAAATACTTGAACTAATAACAAAACAGTAGCTAATTCAGAAGCGCCAGATTGTCATAGCAAAGTCAGAATTATCTCCTCTCCTAGGTTCACGAAACGGTCGTCCATAAAATGCATTGCTGTTCTGTTGTAAGTAATCTTAAAGATTCCTAAATGCATCTACTTCCGGAAGGCCAAATAAAGTGCTTTTGCTTTCTCCTAGAAACACACAGCGCCTCCCTGACATGCTGCTTCAACACTAACTGCGGTTACTGAAACCACGCCTTCTTTCTTTGCGTGCACATTTGGGTGGCATTACGCAAATATTTCCACATAGTGAGGTAGATATGTGGGGGCGTGTTAGAACGAGCCGTTTTAGGGGGGCGTGGCAGAGTCTTAACTTTTATAAAGAATAGCTCTTTGGTTTTGAGACTTTAGTCTTTGCAACTTCAGGGATCTTATCTATGCACAATCAGCTTGTAACACTCCAAAGAGAAAGGAAAGCTTGAAATCGCATTATATGACCCCTTTAATAAATATTATTAATAATAAATTAATCAATAACAAATGAACACAAAAAAGTAATTTTTTCCCGATATCATGCAGCCTTACTTGACTCCACTGTGTGTGGAAACAAGCCAAACTCATATTTGCATTGCATTATGAATTGTGTTTCTGACACATTTCAGCCCAGAGTGTGAAGAGCGTTGTCTGTCAGACTCTTTCAAATCACCCTCATCTGACCAATACCTCCTGAAGACAGTCATCTTTTCCATTCCTTATTGTCTTCTAACTGGCAAAGGCAAGAAAGAGAGAAATAAAGAAAGAAAACAGGAATTCGGGCCAAACAGAAAAACAAGAGAGCAGCCAACAAGCATCCAGCGTCAGAAGCCTCGACTCTGCCAAGATGGAATGCAAATCAGCTTCCATGCAAATGCCAAACGTCTCCGAGGGGCCCTCGGAGAAAAGACCCTTTATATGCCTGAGCTTTCCATGCGTTTGACTGAAGACGTAAGTCACGTAACCCAGCATCCCTGCTAACCTAATGATAGGGACTGAGATCATACAGCAGAAGCAGCAGGACAACAGAGGAGACATTCAACATATAGATGCGGAAAACAACTACTCACTTGAACGCCATGGCATCGAGCGGCGAAAACTGATTCATTAAGAGTCTTTCTGGGGTTCACGTCTCAGGCAGCTGAAGATGGAGCAGAGAGCTCTTCACGGATCTGTGGAGAGGACACAAGGACTTTCACATTAGGAGGGGGAGATATTTGAACTTGTGTGAGCACACACAAAGGCTCAGAATACAATCCTAACATACTGCTTGCTGCACAGTATGTACTTCACACTGCATGCTATTCTTTATGGTATTGCACATAAAACAGTATGCAACTCTTTCAAACAATAGAATGCTACATTGTCACATGAATTCATTGTGGTGACTAGTTATCTTAGAAATATGGTTATTTTGTTATTTAAATGCAATTTTGTGTTTAAATTTTTTTTTTTCAGGCTGATCAAATAACAAGTCTAGCAAGAAATAATACAAGAGATGGTAATATTACTTCTGGTTCATTCATCACATTGGAATGTCAAATGGAAGGTCAAGTTCAGTGCAATGCAATGTGGGAAACTAGTTTTAGTAGTCTGAGTGCATTTCATCCACTTCAAATGATGCAGTGCATCAACAATCAGAATGATTCAGTCTGCTTTGCTAACTCATTTGGCTCTACAGATTCGAATCCGACTCCCAGGAGCTATTCAAATCTGACTCCCAAAGAGCAATTCAACCCCACTCACAAGAACGATCTGACACGACTCCCCAAAAAAACAATTCAACATGACTCCCAAATAGCGAATCAATAAGACTCCCAAAAACTCGCACTCAATTAGCCTCCTCTGAAGGACAGAGCGGTTTCCGCCAGCTTGGTGGGGGATCCCGTCGTCTTGGTAACAGCGGAACCCCGGAGAACGAATAGAACACGTTCAGGAATCCAGAGAGAACAGGAGAATCTGATCTCATTAATGACAGGAATATTGCCCACAATCACCAGCACGACTGGACGAGCATTTCATTAGGGAAAAATAGATTAATAGAGACCCTAATACAGAGAAACCGAAGAGGAAAAACTGTGCTAAATAAAGCATTGGTGATATTTTACAGGGCTATTTTTTAATTTCCCCTCATATCATTTTTATTGGAACAGATCTGAGCGCAACAGGATGATTTTACAAAACAGATTAAAACTGCAGCACACTGTCAGCTTCATAAATTATTCAGTTTATTAGCATAAAGCCAATGAAGGAGACCTATTACACCAGGTACAGGAAGTGAAATATATTAAGATTTTTTAAGGTTTTTGAAAGAAGTCTCTTCTGCTCACCAAGGCTGCATTTATTTGACCAAAAATACAAGCATTATTACAATTTAAAAGAACCATTTTATATATGAATATAATGTAATTTATTTCTGTGATCAAAGCTGTATTTTCAGCATCATTACTCCAGTCTTCAGTGCTACATGATCCTTCAGAAATCATTCTAATATGTTGAGAAATATTTCTGATTATTATCAATGCTGAAAATCTATGTTGTGCTGCTTCATATATTTTTTTTAAAAGTGATCGTTTATTATTCAGGATTCTCTGATGAATAAAAAGTTTTAAAATAAACTTATGAACAGTAGTGTATATATTCTAAAAAAAAAAGAAAAATATGTGTGGAATTTTAACCAGCATGTGAAAAATCATAAGTCTGATCACTTAACAAATACCACTAATAAAAAGATAAAATAGCATATTAAATAACAGCATCAATTCATTTAATTTCATCACTTTGTTTAATTGGCTTTTAATTGGTTCTTGGCAGCTCTAGAGGACGTGGTTTTGTCTGAGACATCATCTCTGAAGTCCTCTGGGAGACAAACGTATGGCACGCGTCTGGCCGACTCCTCCTCATTAGAGTTTATGCATGTCTGCAACACAAGCACACATGATGCTAATGACAGCATTCATAAATCACATCAAGTCACGGTTTAACATACAGGTACAAAGAATGACCATCAGATTAATTGAGACATTTTGACATTTATGCATAGCAGCATTACTGCTCATTTGCATGTGTCAAACATCTCCGCTGTGAACCACTGGGTTGGAAACAATGCTGGATTTCCACACAGACCCGAATTCCTTCTCACCTCAGAACAATGGCAGCTAATTAGCCAAACGTGACAGGCGGTTACGACTGCTCATCGATCCCTGTAGGGCTCTCCCAGAATGCAACGAGCCACTAAAGGTCAAAAGCTTCTTTTTTTCCTTCAGTAAACCGCTCAGGAATGAGGAGACACTGGGAAGGGAACATTTATGATACGCAAAAAAAAACATTACTTAAACTGACCAAATGCTTTCAACTAAACAACCAACAGAACCTATAAAATGTGCAAGTTATCAAATAAACTACTGCTTGTGTTATTAAAATGTGCAATATGCATCCAAAAACATTCAAGAAACATTATTTAAACTCACCAAATGCCTTCAAACATCCAACAGAATCTATAAAATGTTCAAGTCTGCAACTACTCTACTGCCTATATGTTAAATTTGCGATATGCATCCAATAACACCCCCAAAAAACTAAAAGCATTACTTAAACTCACCAAGTGCCGGTGAAGACGCTCTGAAGCTCAGAGAAGACGACCACAAAATCCACAAAGACGCAAAAAAAATAAGCCAGAATCATTTCAGAGTCTGCGGTCTCATACGCGTCTGTTTGCCTCTAGACGCGTGTATAATTTAGAGTAAATCTGCGATTTTCTGGGTGTCATAAGGGTTGATGGTTGTGTCTGAACACGAGCAGATGAATATGATAAGACATTCAGACCTTCTCTCTCTCTCTCTCTCTCTCTGAAAAGCATGTGCCAAACATCACTGTCAAGCAGAAACGGCTCTCAGATCAAGACAGTTTAACCTCAATGCTTACTCTCAGTCAAAGCAACAATTAAATATTAATGTCAGATAATAATATGCTCACACACACACACACAGCGCTGCCTCTGTGACAGGTGCAAAACAATAACGGCAGATCAGCTGGTGTGCTTGCATGCGTGTGTGTGCATCGTCGTGCATACTTGAGACGGCTGACAACAGAATAAAATCAATGCACATGCAGCACAGAGGGGGCTGGGTCAGTGTTTGCTGTGCTTCTATTGTTTACAGGGTCATGGTGTGTCCATAAGGCACCGAGACGCACCGGTCGGCTCTCTAACCAGGCCTGGGCAGAGTTCTGGTTTCAAGCTGATCCACTCTTATCACATTTCTTTCTATCCTAAATTTAACCACTACACAAGGGACGACAACACAGACTCCTGATCAGAAGGCAAAACTTGAGCTGATCTCACAAACTGCTCTGTGTGGATTTAGCTATTAAAATGAGTCTGAAAACACACACACACAAAATATATTTATACCAGCAGAGCACAGTAGATATTGCGGTAGTGTTTTGATTATATATGCACAAAATCATTATCAAACTGATTAATTATTCATAGCTGAAACAGATATATGCACTTCTTTTTCTTTCGTTCAAACAGTAGTATACTCTTTTTAACAACACAGACTCCTGATCAGAAGGCAAAACTTGAGCTGATCTCACAAACTGCTCTGTGTGGATTTAGCTATTAAAATGAGTCTGAAAACACACACACACAAAATATATTTATACCAGCAGAGCACAGTAGATATTTCGGTAGTGTTTTGATTATATATGCACAAAATCATAATTATTCATAGCTGAAACAGATATATGCACTTCTTTTTCTTTCGTTCAAACAGTAGTATACTCTTTTTAAAAAAACGTTTGAAAATGAATATAAAATTACCAAATATTAAATTGTTTTGAGCTTCGATTTTAATTGAAGCATGCTAAGTTCAATATAAATATCAATATGAATATTTATGTACATAATACATAATTATTTTTTTATTTAATTCATAATTTTTATTGTTACAAAACAAGTTGATAGTACAGAGTTATAAAATCAGTCATTTACACTGAATTTTTGTTTTTTTGGAATTTGTAAATAAAACTGATTATTGTAGTACATTTTTACAAGAAAATACTATTTCAGAATTTTTACTTCAAAATTGCAAGCTTAATTCAATGTGTTTCTTTGTAATTATTTGTGAAATTATCCTTTATTACATTTTACAATTTGTGAAATCTTACACCAGTTTTTTTGTCTACCAGATTTCTATTCTAAAATTGAGCCTCTTCATTAAAAAAAAAAAAATCACATTAGATAATTCGAGGGTCTTATGAAAGAATCACAAATAGTGTTTGCACTGAAAAAAATGTGCATGTACATTAATTTAACTGCATCTCATCTACATGCCAATCATTTACCCAGTTTAATTTGCTTGTCTTTCCTTGTACCTGCTGGCTCGGGTTTGAATTAATAACTTCTCTCTCCGAAACCGTCGTTCTGGAAGAATGGCCACAGATTGTGACTCCTTGTTTTGATTTTAAAGGGAGGTGTGCCAGTGAAATTACATCAGTTCTGCCTTTTTATTGAGAAGTATAACGCCGCAAAGCTACAGATCAGTGATCGTTTAATAAAGGGTCTGAATGGAGTGGGAAGCTTCGAGTTGTGAATGTGAGAGTATGTCTACAGCAAACTCTTCAAACACAAACATAACAAAAGTTATCAATGCAAATGCATTAACATATTCATATTTACATTTCGGTTAACAATGTTGCACTCAACATTCTAGAATGCTGGATAATGTTACAATGTAACACCAAAGAACACAATGAACCCTGAGCAGCCTGAATGACCATGAGTCAGTGTACTAGAGTAGATGTTGTTTGTAATTGGGTACCATGTGTCTTTCTGGTCAGCACCCCAACGGAGAAAGTCACAGGATTCTCATGAAACACAAGCAAAGATACAGATCCTGCCGGTTTTCAGCCAAATTCTGCCATCATATGATGAAGAACAGGACATTTTCACTCAGAAATTGCAAGTAAGTAATTACAAAGAAACGGCAAGTACATCGAATGAAATATTACATTTTGCAGTAAAAAGCCAGAAATAAAAAACATACTCCAATAACCTTTAATTAAAAAAAAAAAGTCTTCTGAAGCCAAACAAGTATTATTACATTATTTTAATCATAATTACATTACATAATTACATATTTTTCCCACCACAGTTTTAGAGCCTTAATTACATTAATGCATATTCACAATCACATTGTGCACAATCACTATTCAACATATTTGAACGTAATAGACTAAAAGAAAGTGCAAATGGGATTTATGCGCTGTATAGTTTGGAATACAGTGCACTTGGAATTGAACTCACAAGTTTAAAAGGTCAGAGAGAGGGCTGAAAATTATGATGTTAAACTAAATTGCAACTGTTTTGGTGCAAAAGACCTTGACGAGCTTCAGGGAGAAAAATAAATGCTACAGAAGTGTAAAATACAGCCTCTCTAACACAAGATGTTTTGTACTTAACATACGCTCTAACGTAACATTTTTCTCCACAGATCGGTTTCTTTTCAAACACTCCCTTTCAGAAGTATTTCATCTCTAAATTTGTGTTTTACTCCCTAAACAACACAGAAAACAGTGGCATTAATTAAATCATTAATAAAATGAATGGTTCTATTTTGGCATCAATGGTTCCATGAAGAACATTTAACATCCACAAAAGGTTCTTTATAGTGGAAAAAGGTTCTTTAGATTATTAAAATGCTCTTCAGACTAAGAAAGAAGGTTCACTTAAAGGTTCTTTTGGGAACCTAAAATGGTTCTTCTATGGCATTGCTGCGGAAAATTCTCTTTCAGAACGCTTATTTTTAAAGGAATAGTTTATCCAAAAATTTCAATAAAAATTTTCTTGAAAATGTACTCACCCTCAGGTCATCAAAAATGTAGATGAGTTTGTTTCTTCATCAGATTTTTAGAAATGTAGCATTGCATCACTTGCTCACCAGTGGATCCCCTCTGCAGTGAATGGGTGTCGTCAGAATGAGTCCAAACAGTTGTTAAAAAGTAAAAAATGTCTTGATAATGGATTTTTTTTCTTACAAACACGCAGCTTTTGGCTTCTCAAGACATTAACTGATGGACTGGAGTGGTGTGGATTACTTGTGGATTATTGTGATGTTTTTATCAGCTGTTTGGACTTTCACCCATTCACTGCAGAGGATCCATTGCTGAGCAGATGATGGAAAGCATTTCTCCAACTCCGATGAAGAAACAAACTCATCATCTTGGATGGCCTGGGGATAAGTACATTTTCAGCAGATGTTCATTTTTGGATGAACTATTCCTTTAAGAGTGAACAAAGACCAGCACATGTTTCACTTGAAGCTGCTGCTCTAAATGCAAACAGGGAATAATTATTATCATTTCCCAAGAAAGAATTTGCTGGCATTAGTCTTATCTGGTCAAAAACAACACCCGTGTCCGATAACTCGTGGCACGCAAGAGAAATCAAGCCAACCCGACACAATGAGTGCTTTGAGATGCTTCAAAACAGCCGGAATGGCCTTCCCATCAGCCAATAAATCGATTACCTCTGGAATGAGCCTGTTTTAGGAATTTGAGGTTAAAAATGATTATCTCACACAAGCGTGAGGTCTCATCCTGTGACCCGACACAACCTGGCGCTCATTTAAATCCAAATTTACCCTATTTACTTCAATATATGTGTTTTCTGGTCTCATTGTGAATGAAGCATCAGTGCATGATGTTATGAAGAAAAACAAAACCTTCAGAAAGTCTCCATAACATTTCCTCAAATGACTGATTAGCTGATGGCCCTGTTATTTTTCAATCACCTATCAAATAGAGACATTTCCATTCAATGAAGCTACAAAACATCTAAAAGTACCAAACTGGGTGGTTTATTTCAAATCTCTCTGGCTTTAACTAATGCATTCCACTACACTGACTGCAGACTCACACCTCTGACCTTCACAGTTTCTTCACATGCCAAGAAATACATGGACACCAGAGGATAAAGGTCAAGGAAAAATAAAAATGTGTGTGGGCCTAAAAATGACAAAAGAGAAGAACAGGGAGGGGGAAAAAACCCCACAGTAAGAATCAAAAGCATCAGAGAAACTCCATGTGACCACATTTGACCAACACCTGACCCTACATTCAGGCTTATAAAAGAAAACAAGTCACAGTTTCCACAAAATATTCAGCAGCACAGCTGTTTTCAACATTGATAATAACCAGAAATGTTTCTTGAGCAGCAAATCAGCATATTAGAATGATTTCTGAAGGATCACGTGACTGAAGACTAGTGGTTGACCGATAATGTTTTTTTGACAGCCGATGCCGATATCTTGGAAAGCAGGGTGGCCGATGGCCGATATAATTTTATTTATTTTAATTAATATTTAAGAAATTTGAAATCATTTGAAAATTGATAAAAAAATACATGTGTTAAATAAACATACTTATACTTTAGATGACAAAGTATTTTTCACAAATACATAAATAATTTATTAAAGTATTCTGGGACGTTTGTGTGCATTAATCATATTTTTTTCAAATAAAGCCAAGGTAACACTCATTTTACACACAGCACACAGTGAAAAAGACATGAATATGACAGTGGGCAAATGCATAAAGCGCAGCATAATTTAAAATCACGAGTTTAAAGTTTGTCGATCGTGCATCTCCAGTGAAGCGGAACTCTCCCTCCTGTCCACATTCAATTCGCACGGATCGACCGTCACGCAGAGAACACGCGATCATGCAGGATACACATGCACACTTCACAAGATCTCACAACTGGATCCGACTAAGTTTGCAAGGTTTTTGAAATTAGATGTTTATTAGTCATTCAAAGATTTGTTTAAATGATATAAATGCGTATTTGCTGAATGCTGACGGCAAACAGGCAAGTATTATAATGATTGCCTTTCTATTACTAATAACATAAAAGCAATCGTTATAATACTTTTTGTATACATTTAAATTCCTTTGTTTAACCGTTCTATCTGATTATTAGACAGACGTATTAGATTAAATCCAAATTTACCCTATTTACTTCAATATATGTGTTTTCTGGTCTCATTGTGAATGAAGCATCAGTGCATGATGTTATGAAGAAAAACAAAATCTTCAGAAAGTCTCCATAACATTTCCTCAACTGACTGATTAGCTGATGGCCCTGTTATTTTTCAATCACCTATCAAATAGAGACATTTCCATTCAATGAAGCTACAAAACATCTAAAAGTACCAAACTGGGTGGTTTATTTCAAATCTCTCTGGCTTTAACTAATGCATTCCACTACACTGACTGCAGACTCACACCTCTGACCTTCACAGTTTCTTCACATGCCAAGAAATACATGGACACCAGAGGATAAAGGTCAAGGAAAAATAAAAATGTGTGTGGGCCTAAAAATGACAAAAGAGAAGAACAGGGAGGGGGAAAAAAACCCACAGTAAGAATCAAAAGCATCAGAGAAACTCCATGTGACCACATTTGACCAACACCTGACCCTACATTCAGGCTTATAAAAGAAAACAAGTCACAGTTTCCACAAAATATTCAGCAGCACAGCTGTTTTCAACATTGATAATAACCAGAAATGTTTCTTGAGCAGCAAATCAGCATATTAGAATGATTTCTGAAGGATCACGTGACTGAAGACTAGTGGTTGACCGATAATGTTTTTTTGACAGCCGATGCCGATATCTTGGAAAGCAGGGTGGCCGATGGCCGATATAATTTTATTTATTTTAATTAATATTTAAGAAATTTGAAATCATTTGAAAATTGATTAAAAAATACATGTGTTAAATAAACATACTTATACTTTAGATGACAAAGTATTTTTCACAAATACATAAATAATTTATTAAAGTATTCTGGGACGTTTGTGTGCATTAATCATATTTTTTTCAAATAAAGCCAAGGTAACACTCATTTTACATACAGCACACAGTGAAAAAGACATGAATATGACAGTGGGCAAATGCATAAAGCGCAGCATAATTTAAAATCACGAGTTTAAAGTTTGTCGATCGTGCATCTCCAGTGAAGCGGAACTCTCCCTCCTGTCCACATTCAATTCGCACGGATCGACCGTCACGCAGAGAACACGCGATCATGCAGGATACACATGCACACTTCACAAGATCTCACAACTGGATCCGACTAAGTTTGCAAGGTTTTTGAAATTAGATGTTTATTAGTCATTCAAAGATTTGTTTAAATGATATAAATGCGTATTTGCTGAATGCTGACGGCAAACAGGCAAGTATTATAATGATTGCCTTTCTATTACTAATAACATAAAAGCAATCGTTATAATACTTTTTGTATACATTTAAATTCCTTTGTTTAACCGTTCTATCTGATTATTAGACAGACGTATTAGATAATCGATATTAGACAGAACTGAACGACAACAGCGAACAAGAGGGAGAATGTAAGCATTGTGTGCTCAGGCGCTGCCGTTCTCGTTCGCGCCATCAAAATAAAAGTCCCGCCTAGAACGCATCGGCCAAACAGGAAAACTTATCGGCCAATGCCGATATTTAAAAAATGCCAAATATCGGCCGATATATCGGCCTTGGTGATATATCGGTCGAGCACTACTGAAGACTGGAGTAATGATGGTGAAAATTCAGCTTTGATCACCGCAATAAATTACATTTTAATAGAGATTCACATAGAAAACACTTATTTTAAATTGTAATAATATTTCACAATATTACTGTATTTTTTGTCAAATAAATGCAGCCTTGATGAGCATTAAAACATTTAAAAATCTTACCGACCTAAGTGTATACAGTAATATACAATATTTGCAATAAGAGCTGCAGATTACACAACTGTAGCTTAACTATGACATCTATCTATAAACACTGCTCCCAACAACAACATTCAACACATTACACAAAATGAATTATTTGTGTTTCCAAGGCATAGAAACACATGTGCATGACCAACAAAGTAAGATGCAGTGACACACAGCGCTGGCAGGTCAACTGAACCGTAACGCTCTCACTGGCCTCAGGGCATCATTGTTATTCAGCCCTGTTATCGGTTACCAAGCACTGCTTACTTGCTGTGATTTTTCAAGAAGAGAACCAGAAACAGCAGCCATATGAAGAAACTCTATGACTGATCTGAGACCTGTGCAGGTGTTGGGGGCAACATAAACGAGCCCTTGGTCAGATTAGAGGGGTAATTATTCTCCAGAAAGGTAACAGAATAAGGGCGTCCTCCTATCTGTCCATATCCTTCTCTCCGCACTCCTCTGGGAGATGGAGGGATGTTGGCAGAGGGACACAAAGCACGACTGTGTTCAGCTCACAAATCTCAAGAGTGGCACTTTTGTGAAGTGAAGGAACATTAGACGCAGTGGACGGGTCTTTTTCAGCATCCACAATGTGGACGGAGCCTTAAATCAGGGTCGGACAGCGGATAGGGCATCGATGTAAAGTTTGGATCAGATTGCATTTCACTAGCATGCAGAAAGCGGTCGAAACTAATGAAAGACTCCTGCTATCTCTTCAATTCTGGTCTAAAGAAGGTCAGTCGCTGCATTGATTTTTAAAGCAGGAAGCTGCATGCAAAAACATTGTTTTTTCATGCATTGGGCAGTTTTGAGATGTTCAGACTAGTGGAAAGAACATTCAAAATACACTTCTAAGTGTTTAATCTTTGCACTTTATCTACTTGCATTTGTAGATTTCAATTTCAGTACATATCTTTAAAGGGGTCATAGGATGCTTTTTTAAAGATCATTATTTTGTGTATTTGGTGTAACAGAATATGTTGACATGCTTTAATGTTCAAAACACACATTATTTTTCAAATACTGTACATTATTGTAGGTCCTCTATGCCCCGCCTCTCTCAAACGCTTCGTTTTCTACAAAGTCCCTCCTTCCGACAAGCGCAGTCTGCTCTGATTGGCCAGCTGACCCAGTGCATTGTGATTGGCCGAACACCGCAAGCAGCTGCTTCAACACTAACTGCGGTTACTGAAACCACGCCTTCTTTCTTTGCGTGCACATTTGGGCGGCATTATGCTAATATTTCCACATAGTGAGGTAGATATGTGGGGGCGTGTTAGAACGAGCCGTTTTAGGGGGGCGTGGCAGAGTCTTAACTTTGATAAAGAATATCTCTTTGGTTTTGAGACTTTAGTCTTTGCAACTTCAGGGATCTTATCTATGCACAATCAGCTTGTAACACTCCAAAGAGAAAGGAAAGCTTGAAATCGCATCATATGACCCCTTTAAGGCTATAATTTTTTTCTCCTTTTCAACAGCACTTGCATGCACCAAACTTTACAGTTTTATTCCTATCTATATTCTTATATATTATTTTTGTAATATATATAATTTTTGTAAATTTTGTAATAAATATATATATTATTGTTTTCACTGAAGGGTTTGTTCATTTATCATACACCTGATTTTATACAACACTTTATACCCAAAACTTGACTGACAGTATTTTCAGTCTGACAGTAAAAAAAAAACTGACAGTATTTTCTGATTTTATGGAGTGATAAAAAGAGAAATCCAAATCCTCGAAAAAAAACCTTTAACTCAAATATGAGAAAATAAAATAAAACAAACCTGGCTTTATTCAATGTTCAGATTTATGTTCTGAAAATATATGCATTTTATTGTATATTTAACTAGATAATGCCCTATTTAGACATAACATTTAAAAAAAACTCGTAATACAAAAAAAGTTTGCAATTCTTATTGCAATCTATCAACTAGGGAAGTATGGTGGTATCTAGTCATTTTTGTGGGTGTCTTCCCTTAAATCATGATGAAACCGTCTGAAAAACCCCAATAAGTTCAAATTCAGATCAACATTAAAGGGTCCGTTCACCCAAAAAGAAAAATTCATCATTGAAAACAGCATGTGCATTTTCAGGTGAACTATTCCTTTAAAACAACACTTAAATAGGTCTGAATCTCGGTGGTTTTGTTCTGAAAGGCTGGTTGTGTTTATCGACGGGCCGCTGGTGTTCGTTCACAGGGATATTGGTTGCCCGTCTGAGCCAGCGCCAGCTCATCTGGGTTACATGATTCTGTCACATTGGACCATGAAGGCAGGTCATTGTCTGTGCCATCGACATGAACCATGTTTAGAAGAACATACATTATATGACCCATTCAGGAGATCATTTCCTCATTAAAAATGTCCCGGGGGACTAATTTAACACCAATGAACCCATCGGTGGGGGTGTGGGGGTGATGGCATCTGCTCTAATTATTACAGCACGTACTGAGATCAAGGTTATGCTCAGAATAAAATACTAGATTACTACACTGCATACTATTTTTTTGTGAAACAGCATACAGGCATTTCAAATAGTAGTATGCTTCACTGTTGTCACATGACCTCATTATATGCACGTTAAACTCAGCAAGTGGCATCAAATTATCTGATCAAATAATCCAATCAGATGCTGTAGGATTACATGCAAACAGAAAATGCACATAATATGCATTTGTAAATGAACAAATGTAAAATGCAAAAACAGTAGGACTGCTACTACGAATACATTTTTTTCTATCCATTAATCTATCATTTTTTTCTGTATCTCCAGATTAGTTGATTATTCCTTTGATTAACATACCAATAAATAATGACTGTGACTTCTGCTATTAATTTTTTTAAAGTTTTATTCAACTAACCCTAAGCCTTTCTCATAAAAATACTTAATTAACAAATAAATACTAAAATGGTATTCATAAATAATAATATTTAAGGTTGCAAAGGCATGGTCAATTTCCAGAAACTTCTGGAAAGTTTCCAAAAAATCCTGTAAAATTTTCTGAAATGTACCTGAAATGTTCTGCCCCTTTGCAACCCATATAATAATGATAATAATAATAATATGAAGGAATTTATCAGCAATGTAAATGTCTATGACAACATAAATTAAGCCCATCAATGACTAGTGCTGATTATAACCAGAAATGCACTTGTATTAAGTTACATGTCAACTTTCTTAACTTTTTAAATGCAATTATGCTAAACTTAAGAATTAGTTTTAACAATATTTATTTTGAATAACATTATCAAGTTGATTTCAAACAGATTCACAAAACCCTTTCAGTTTGAACAATTTACAGCGAAATACCAAGCAGTCCCTGAAACAAAGAATCAATTCTATCATTTCAGAGGTCAGGTTTTAGGCTTTAGGAGTCAAGAGGTCATGGACACACAGGCGTTTAATGCTAACCCTCTGCTGACAGGCTATATTCTTCCTCTTACCAGCCACTTTTACCTGCTTCTATTTTAGACAGCCTTCAGGCACCTGCTCCGAGATACGAAAGAGTCACTCTGTGTTTCAACGAACATGTTTTAAAAAATAGAGGAATATTCATGAAGTTTAAAAAAGGGACAAACGGACAAAGATACATGAACTGTCTTGGAAAATACAGCATATGTCAGTGCTTCAATACATTTTTTTCTATCCATTAATCTATCATTTTTTTCTGTATCTCCAGATTAGTTGATTATTCCTTTGATTAACATACCAATAAATAATGACTGTGACTTCTGCTATTAATTTTTTTAAAGTTTTATTCAACTAACCCTAAGCCTTTCTCATAAAAATACTTAATTAACAAATAAATACTAAAATGGTATTCATAAATAATAATATTTAAGGTTGCAAAGGCATGGTCAATTTCCAGAAACTTCTGGAAAGTTTCCAAAAAATCCTGTAAAATTTTCTGAAATGTACCTGAAATGTTCTGCCCCTTTGCAACCCATATAATAATGATAATAATAATAATATGAAGGAATTTATCAGCAATGTAAATGTCTATGACAACATAAATTAAGCCCATCAATGACTAGTGCTGATTATAACCAGAAATGCACTTGTATTAAGTTACATGTCAACTTTCTTAACTTTTTAAATGCAATTATGCTAAACTTAAGAATTAGTTTGAACAATTTTTATTTTGAATAACATTATCAAGTTGATTTCAAACAGATTCACAAAACCCTTTCAGTTTGAACAATTTACAGCGAATACCAAGCAGTCCCTGAAACAAAGAATCAATTCTATCATTTCAGAGGTCAGGTTTTAGGCTTTAGGAGTCAAGAGGTCATGGACACACAGGCGTTTAATGCTAACCCTCTGCTGACAGGCTATATTCTTCCTCTTACCAGCCACTTTTACCTGCTTCTATTTTAGACAGCCTTCAGGCACCTGCTCCGAGATACGAAAGAGTCACTCTGTGTTTCAACGAACATGTTTTAAAAAATAGAGGAAGATTCATGAAGTTTAAAAAAGGGACAAACGGACAAAGATACATGAACTGTCTTGGAAAATACAGCATATGTCAGTGCTTCAACTGTCAGCTAAATGCAGAATTACAATAGGGCCTATGTCATACACAATACTTCTACTTTAAACAACATTGTTAGACTATTGTACATGCAATTATGAAACCATATTATTCATTGAGAGACTGGGTACATGCAAGCCTTTACTACTTATATATTACTTAATGCACGTCACATGACCCCTACAAAACAACAAAACCCTTCATATCAAAAGTTCATATCTATGTTGTCACCAAATGCATTAGCATTGCTCACATAGATTTGACCAAGTTTGCACAACCTGACTAGTTCTCAACTAGCAATCGCAGAAAATGCACAAAGAAAAAAAGCCTGTTCAAAAATGTGGTCTCATTTTGAACTAGAAGACTCTTTTGTTGTTCAGGTGAAAAGTCTGGGATAATTTATGCGAGTTTGACTGCAGACCTCCACATGACCCTAAAATGCCAGACTAACATTAAGAGAACACAACTAATCAAACAGTACGACAGATACAGGTTAACCAAGTTAGCCGTGTCTGTATGAACTTATGTAAACAGTGAAGAGAGAAGACAGCAGAGTCGCTGTCAGGCCCATATCGGCTCATTTTTTCTGTTATCGGTATCGGCCTGATAAGAAAATTTGGCCGATATCTTAAAGCCGATAAATAATGCATTATTTCCTTCAGAGACACTTCAGATGTGCGCTGTTCGTTTGCAGCCTTTTGTGCAATTGTACGTTGTAATATTGTGTTTATTTGATGTATATCTGATTTATCTCATATAGAATGCGTTTGGTTAAGTTAAAAGAGCGCTTCAGTTTACCGGTGATCGTCTTTAGCTCAGCGCACGCAGCTCAAACAGCAGTGCACAACATTAATAACTATGATTGGGAATGTCGTGTATATAACATTCTAATGAGAACATTATTATAATAAAACGTTGTGCATTCTTTGGGTTTAGTTGCTGTGTTTCAGCGCGTTGTTATGGGAAGAGCGCATCCACAACAGGATCACACATTCTGACTATAGCATGCAATAACTGCGTCATTTTGTACATATATAAGTTGTAATATTATGTTTATGTTGTATTAATATTAATCTCAGGATGCATTTCCTTGAGTTAAATAAGCTGCCAGCAAAACGCTTCAGTTTACCTTGTTCATTCAGCTCTTCAGCTTCAGCACGCGCAGCTCAACGGCTGCTGTTTAAAACAGTGGTATTAATTTGTTACTTTTTCAAAATCATTGATATATTATTAATAACAACAACCACTTGTATTTTTCTCTTATTATTTTCATCAACAATATGGTTTAGTAATTAAAATCATTTAATTATTGTCCGTGCAGAGGCTATTCCGTTTTATTGATCTATGGCGCATTCATTTTGATTCTTTACACGTGTAATGATGTCCAGTGACTTGTTTGCATTATTTATGCATCATTTTATTTATTTGTAAGACTTTTTTATGACTAAATTTGGTAATGGGAGAGTAAAAATATTTTTAAAACGTACACCGTTCAAACTAGGTTGCTTATGTTGAAGTGTTTGGGATGTGGCTTTTAATGATGAGACCTTTTTTGTAATCAGGCTCTCAAAAAGTATATAACAATTTAGATATAGATTTATCGGCCAACATATCGGTTATCGGCTTTCAAAAATAAAGAATAATCGGTTATCGGTATCGGCCAAAATTTTCATATCGGTGCATCCCTAATTAGCATTGCTCACATAGATTTGACCAAGTTTGCACAACAACTAGCAATCGCAGAAAATGCACAAAGAAAAAAAGCCTGTTCAAAAATGTGGTCTCATTTTGAACTAGAAGACTCTTTTGTTGTTCAGGTGAAAAGTCTGGGATAATTTATGCGAGTTTGACTGCAGACCTCCACATGACCCTAAAATGCCAGACTAACATTAAGAGAACACAACTAATCAAACAGTACGACAGATACAGGTTAACCAAGTTAGCCGTGTCTGTATGAACTTATGTAAACAGTGAACGAGAGAAGACAGCAGAGTCGCTGTCAGCCAATGAGCGTTTGTCCTTAAAAACAAGCGAATATTTCCCTTTTGTTCCATTGTTTCGGAGCCAAATATAAAGTAACACTGAATAAAACAGCAACAAAACGCAGCATTCAAACAGCTGAGGAGGGTAAAACTGACGCGTATTGTCGTGTAGAGGAGGAATAAACCTGCTGTAAACCATCCAGTCGCGGAGGAACAAGTGCAGCTCAAAGTCCTCAAAGCTCTCGAGAGCAGAGTCCATAGAAACCGGAGGAAAACAATCGTCAAACCCTGAAAACGCAGCGGCTGAATCCCGCGCAGACACTCACCAGGGCGGCGTCAAGGGTTCCGCTCCTCCGCGAGGGCCAAGCGTTTAAAGTTTAAAGAGTTTGTGAGAGCTGATGCCGCGACCTGACGCGTTTCTCCCTCTCAGCAGTGTGTGTGTGTGTGTGTGTGTGTGTGTGTGTGTGAGAGAGAGAGAGAGAGAGAGAGAGAGCCAGCAAAAGAGGTGCAAATGAGATGCTTACAAACGACACGATATACATTTAATTTTTTAGATTTTAATATATTATATTTTTATTTGATACATATTTGATTTTAAAACATGATTTAAATGTTTTAGTTAATTATATTAGGATTTTATGTTTTTCTTAGGAAGCATTTTTATGAAAGTAACTAATAAATGTTAAATAATAATAAATGTTTAAAAATGATAATAAATAAAAAAATATTATTTCATATTTAATTATTTATGTTATGTTGTTATATATATGTGTGTGTGTGTGTGTGTGTGTGTGTGTGAGTGTGTGTGTGTGTGTGTGTGTATGTGTGTGTGTGCGCGTTTTTGTGACAAATGAGGACATAAATGTGTATAATGACAAAGGTATGACAGGTATTACAAGGAGAAGGTGACTTTTCAGGACATTACCCCATGTCCCCACTTTTCAAAACGCTTATAAATCACACAGAATGGAGTGTATTGAAAATCTGAAATAGCAGAAAGTCTCCTGTGAGGGGTAGGTTTAGGGGTAGGGTTGGTGTAGGGCAATAGAATATACGGTCTGTACAGTATAAAAACCATTACGCCTATGGAGAGTCCACACTTTTCACAAAAACAAACCTGTGTCAGTGTGTGTGTGTGTGTGTGTGTTAAATAAAATATCATATTAGAACTTGCAACAGCTTGGTTAGTTACTAGAAAGATAAAACCTCATGAATAGTCTTTTTAAACAAATCGGTTAAGTGAATGATTCAATGACTCGTTCCTAATGGCGGTCACTTGTTTCGTTTCTAAATGAATCAGCTTTTTTTGAACGAATCGGTTGAGTGGATGATTCAATGAATCAGAGTTGTTAAACAAATCAGTTGACTGAATGATTCAATACATACTTATAGTACAGTCACTTGTTGCCACCTACTGGTGTAACTGTGAAAACTGCGGTAAGTGGCTCTGAAAAATCCATTAATACACAGACAGTATGTCTGTAACCAACAAAAATATTTTACAAATATTAAAAAAAAGACATTTTATTAAAATAAAGTATTTTAGTCAGCCTTGTAATAAAATTATTTATCTATTTTAAATGTTTCTTTTTTTCAGCCCTGAGAAGTTACTGAAGCTGACAGGATTTATCACATAATTACATACTACTTCAAGATATAGACCGAGCCAGGCAAAAACATCCTTCACTGAAAATATTGTCTAATCAAAAGTGTGATGTTTTATAAACACATGTCAAACTGAATTATGAAACGACTCATTATAAATTCAAATGTGTATAAACTGCTGCCTTCATATCAGAAGCCGTTTATGTGAGTCATGAATGATGACAGATGTACTTGGCTTAATGTTATACGGTTGAAGAACCGAGTCCTGGTTGTGTTTGAAAAACATAATTCAGGGTTAAATATAGATATATGGATTTATAGGGAATATATAGTCAAATATGTAAAGTTATTGCACCTGTAGGGTCATTGTGTTTACGTAACCTGCATTTTAAAAGCTAACCTGTGGTCCTAGTGTTACATAACCTCAGTATGTGAGGATCCGTGTTACACTGTAACCTAGATTTGCTTTAATCCCGCAGCTCTGAGGACAGAGGAGTGTTCGTTTTTGACCTCTCTGTCTCAGCTTATGGGCCTTTACATTACAGTGGAAGCTTATAAGATATAAAAAGATGAAAAAGAAACATTTGTCCCTTCACAAGCAAGCTGGAAGAAAGAAATGAAAGGCCCCTTGTCGAAAGGTCAAAGGTTATGTGACATTTTCTGCCCATGGAGGAGTGAATCCAAAACATGAGTATGGAGGACAGAGCAAGCATTGTCTTTTTCCTCCACGTTAGCATTACTATTAATTTTTATATATTTTTTTGTTTTATCACAACATATTTCATGGCCTCTTTTAAAAAGCTAATTCTCATAACTTGTGTGACCTGTGCTGTTATCCATCAAACCTTCCTCTGGCTACTGGATATTTAGCTTTGATGATCCATGCAAACTGTTTCCATCTGTTTTCACATCTTGTTTTCATAGAGCGACCCTTTGTTCTTCTTTATCTGTTACACCCTGATCAGCCGAGCTAGAAGAATTTTACAGAGAGTGATTTGAGGTAATGACACTCCTTACACAGATGCAGTATTTACTTACACACAGATCTGATAAATCAGCTGCAGTTTAGTGTGTGCTGGTGTAACACAGATAACGTGTTCGTGTGATCTGTACGTCACGCTCTGAGTGCTGTGTGTAATGCTGATCGGTCACTGATCGTAAACATGCATGTGCTGGATCCAGAGTGTCACATACACCTGTGAGGTCACAGAATGTGAGGTATTTTATGATCAGATCTGACCTATATACTGTAGATATGAACTACAGGAATCAGATCAACTAGATTCTGACATGTTATGAAGAAAAAATGAGCAGTGCTTGTGTGTGCAAAACTACTATGATACTAGGGTGTTCTGGGTGGTTGTCAAGGTGTTGCTATGTGGTAGCTTGTGTATTCTAGGTGGTTGCTAGGGAGTTGCTATGAGGATGCTCGGGTGTTCTAGGTGGTTGCCAGGGAGTTGCTGTGTGGTTGTTAGAGCACAGAATTGCTATGTGGTTGCTAGGATGCTGCTATATTGTTTCTAGGGTGTTCTAGGTGGTTGTCAGGGAGTTACTATGTGCTTGCCAGGGCACAGTGTTGCTATGTGGATGCTAGGATGTTACTAAGTGGATGCTAGGGTGCTCTAGGTGGTTGCTATATGGTTGCTAGGGTGTCCAAGGTGGTTGCTAGGAAGTTGCTATGTGCTTGCTAGGGCACAGAGTTGCTATGTGGTTGCTAGGATGTTGCTAAATGGCTGCTAGGGTGTATTAGGTGGTTGCCAGGGAGTTGCTATGTGGTTGCTAGGGTGCACTAGGTGATTGCGAGGGAGTTGCTATGTGCTTGCCAGGATGTTTTCGGTGGTTGCCAAGGAAAATCCTATGTGGTTGCTAGGTCACAGAGTTGCTAAGTACTTGCTAAGGTATTCTAGGTGATTGCCAGGGTGTTCTAGGTGGTTGCCAGGGAGTTGCTATGTGCTTGCCAGGGGACAGAGTTGCTATGTGGTGCTAAGGTGTTGCTATATGGCTACTAGGGTGTTCTATGTGGTTGCCAGGGAGCTGCTATGTGGTTCCTTGGATGTTCTGGATAGTTGCCATGGAGTTGCTATATGGTTGCCAGGGAGTTTCTGTGTGTTTACTCAGTGTTCTAGGTGGTTGCCATGGTGTTGCTATATGGTTGCTAGGGTGTTCTGGATGGTTGCCAGGGAGTTGCTATGCAGTTGCTTGGACATTCTGAATAGTTGCCATGGAGTTGCTGTATGGTTGCCAGGGAATAGCTATGTGCATACTATGGCGTAGTTTTAGCTCACAGATGAATTTTGTTTATTGTTAATATGATATTTATTTTTCACAGAACTCTGTACTCATGTGATGCAATTCAAATGTGACCTTTTGAACATTCTACTGTTTCCCAGCAGTAAAAGCTATAATCCTTATCATAGTGCAAATGATTATGTAAATATTATTTTTTGTGGTGCATACAAGCACATACAGGACTTCTGAATAGAGTTCTTTCTATTTTACACAGCATGCAACATTTGTAAACATCATACAGAAAATGGTTGCAGTCCTGCTGATTGGTTAGTATAACAGCTACTATGTATGCAAACTATTAAACATTCTCTCACCCGTTTCCATTTCAGCTGCTCTTCTGAGTGGCTTAGGGTGGAATGGATCCGCTAGGACGCAGAATTATCCTCAGACACGCCTGGAATCCAGATCATGGAGATCCCAGCAACAATCAGGCCTCCAGAGAGGAGTCTAAACCCGACTTCTGCAATTCTAAATCCTGGTTTAAACCACAAATCCAGGACAAAAATGATCAGCCGTGTTTTACACCTGTGACCATTATAAGTAACAGAATGGTTCAGTAATTTTAATAATATTTTTTAATAATTATGCAAATAATAAAAACTCATTTGATATAATTCTGATAATTAATAATTAATTGGTTTTTATATAAATTATTATTACATAAAATATTTTTTATGTTTAATGTAATATTTCTAATAATAATAATATAGTACATTTATTATCCTTATTATTATGCACCTTGAGGATGTTGTGAGCTTAATAAATAATGCAATTATTAATGTAATAAAAAACAATGTAAATTTTTCATGTTTAATGTATAATAATAATAATTTATGCTGCATATTGAGGATGTTGTGAGCTGTAAGACAGTGGCAGAGAGACAGAGACAGACAGAGACAGAGGCGCTGGCAAGTATCTAGTTTCAGTTGAACATTCCTGCAGGATTAAACTGTCCTTGAGTCAGTCAGACACCAACAGATTCAACCCTGCATGTCATTACTGAAGTACACAGCACATTTCACCACAGTCCCGGACTCCCGGTCCAATAAAAGTACAGGAGTCTAGTTCACATATCAACACTAACACAATGGGAGATGCTTGGAGCTCGTGCTCCATCTGGTGTCGAAGCATCGAACAGGTTTATCTATTATTTGTTCATCATATTCATTAGAAAATATTTTCTTTTCTTTTAGCTCTTTTTAAGGTGTTATATATTACTATTATTATATATAATATATTTACACTATATATTAAGATTACAATGAGATCATTTTAGTGTACAATAGATAATATTTAAATTTTTTAAAGCATCTTTTTTTTTTTTACAAATTATGAGCACGTTTTACTAGCTATTTTCAGGTGTGTTATATATTACCATTATTACATATATATATATAATTTTTTTTTAATAAAAGACAATTTTTTTCTAAAAAATTAATTTTAGTGTACTCACATTCACCATTAGAGGTCACAATATAACAAATTTTACATCCACAAGGGTTTTTATCAATTCAAGCAGGTTTTGTATTAGATTCATATAATTCAGATTACGTATTGTGATTAATCTGAGTTATTAATTATTTTATGTGGCCCAGAATATCAGTTTATAGGATGAATTCAGGTAAAATGAATTGATATTTAGATACCCAGAGGTTTCTGAAAAAAAGAGCAGACGCGTGTAGACAGCAGCAGCAGGGCCTGTACGTCATCAAGATCAGACCAGGCTGAATGGCTTTTATTATTTTCTAAGATTATATGGAAGCCCGTTTCCGCTACTGAAAAAAAGGTAATTGCAACTTTTTATCTAACAATTCTGACTTTTTTGCAGAATTGCGTGATATAAACTCTCAATTGCAAGTTCCAAAGTCAGAAATGCACGAAAAAAAATCACAATTGCGAGATAAACGTGCAATTGTGAGAAATAGTCGGAATTGTGAATTTATATCTCACAATTCCGACTATTTCTCAGAATTGCACGTTTATCTCGCAATTGTGATTTATTTCTTGCATTTCTCTCATCATTGTTATATAACTTCACAATTGCCAGTTATAAAGTCAGAATTGTGGGATATAACCTTGCAATTGTGAGAACATCTAAATTGTGAGACAAACTCGCAACTGCGAGAAAAAGTCAGAATTGCAAGAAAAATGTCAGAAATGTGTGTTTAAAAACTCGCAGTTGCATGTTACAAAGTCCGAATTGTGAGATATAAAATCAGTATTGTGAGAAAAAAGTTACAATTGTGCATTTATATCTCGCAATTCTGATTTTATTTTTTGCAACTGCGAGTTATAAAGTCAGAATTGCGGGATATAAACTCTTAATTGCAAGAAATAAAATCAGAATTGCGAGATATAAGCTTGCAATTTAGAACATTTTCATGTCTCACAATTCTGACTTTGTAACACAATTTAACACACAGTTGAAATCACGCAATTCTGACTTTATAACTAATAATTGCGGGTTTGTATCCCACAATTTTGAGAATTTTTTTTTTAGAATTGTGAGATAAAGTCAAACAATACAAATAAATAATAAAGTATAAATCATAGAAATTATTACATTAAATAAATATAGAAATTATATATTTAACACAACTGAAAAAACTGTAAATAATAAACAACACAAATAAACAATATAAATAATAAATCATGTATATATATATATATATATATTTTAATATCAATTATATTTTTATATGATTATAATATATGTAATTACATCAAAAACAGCAGTATTGATCTATATTAGCTATAAAAAGGATATTAAATGCAGCATAGGGAGATCTAGGAAGAACAGAATAATTATTTAAATAAAAAGGTGAAAAAACTAATTTTTAAACATTTTTTTAAAAGCTATTTTTTTTAAATGCTAATAACAACTTTAATTAGTTTTCATTTAATTTTAGTAGATTTTGTTATGTGCTCTTTTTCATTAGTATTTTTTTTTTAATATTATTACTCTTTTTTTTAATTATTTATTTCAGTTGTAGTTTACTTTTTTTAAAGTTTATTTTCCAGTAATCTTAGTGCTTTAGTTTAACTTATTTCAGTTAGCTGCCAAACTAACTTTTAGTTTTAGTTAAAGGGATAGTTCACCCAAAAATGAAAATGTGATGTTAATCTGAGACTTACAAAAGTTCTTTAAAAACCTACAGAGAATAACACAGTGCTGTACAATTAAGACAGACAGACAGATGATAGATGGGTAGATAGATAGATAGATAGATAGAGTCAGATTATAGACAGACAGACGATGATACATAGATAGATAGACAGACGTTTAGAGTGATAGACAGAACAATAGATAAAACTATAAATAGACAGACAGATGCTGTACTGCCCCCGTCTGGTCACAGTTTGAACTACATTCTGTCTCTTTGACACAGGAGGGTCTTTAGGGAGTTTAACCTCTGAAAACCTATTAGTGAGTTTCAGCGTGTGCAGCAGATCTCCAGCTCTCTCACACTTTCACTCTCAGCTCATTTCATTTCTGTAGCAGCTCTGAAACGGCTTCATTAGAGACATGAACTCAATTTCCCATGAGGCCTCTGCTCTCCCTCTCTCTGCGGTTTGTGTTTGTTCTGCTGAGTTGTGGAGATTGTGGAAGTGTGTAAGGTGGCTTTTCCTGAGTCAGCTGTACCCTGAAATGACCCGATCGCTGTCTGCTCACACACACACACACACACACAAACCATAGGCATGATTTTTTTCATGTACAAACTGTATTTTCTATCCCCTTACCCTAACCCAGGGCTGCCCAAACTTGGTCCTGGAGGGCCGGTGTCCTGCAGAGTTTAGCTCCCACCCAAATTAAACACACCTGAACCAGCTAATCAAGCTCTTACTAGGCATAGAAACTTCCAGGCAGGTGTGTTGAGGCAAGTTGGAGCTAAACTCTGCAGGACACCAGCCCTCCAGGACCGAGTTTGGGCAGCCCTGCCCTATCCCTACCCCTCACAGGAAACTTTCTGCATTTTTATATTTTCAAAAAACTTAATTCTGTATGATTTACAAACTTGTTTCCTCATGGGGACAAAAAAAAATTCGTGAAACCACATAGACTTCTACACATATTACTTCTACACTTCTATATATATTATAGAATATTTATTTTATACATATTTTAAATATTTATATCACCTTGTGATTGTTTCTATCAACTAACATCCCTAAAAAGTAGATAAGTAAGTTTCAACACACTGTACCTGTGTTATAGAAGAACGCTTCTATGATGGTGCAGTTCTTGAAGAAGGAACCAATGGAGCTGACGTCCTCAAAGAAACAGCTCTGAAAGGTGGAGTCGATGAAAGTCACAGACTTAAACTTCATGCCAATGAACCTGAAAAAAAGACAGGACTGGTCAGGACACAATTAACCAGCTCGAGGAACAGCATACAAGCACATCAAACCTTAAAATATTAATGAGAAAGAATCAAGATCAGTTCAATCTGGCATGTGGCACCAATAAGGAAATAATCAACATCGAAAATCTTCTCTTCTCTTAGTTAGCAATTGGATTCAATGGAGGTCAACTGTTTACTCAAGCTTCTCAGATGATTCTCCATCCATCAACACTAACTGCGGTTACTGAAACCACGCCTTCTTTCTTTGCGTGCACATTTGGGCGGCATTATGCAAATATTTCCACATAGTGAGGTAGATATGTGGGGGCGTGTTAGAACGAGCCGTTTTAGGGGGGCGTGGCAGAGTCTTAACTTTGATAAAGAATATCTCTTTGGTTTTGAGACTTTAGTCTTTGCAACTTCAGGGATCTTATCTATGCACAATCAGCTTGTAACACTCCAAAGAGAAAGGAAAGCTTTAAATAATAAGCATTTGACCCCTTTAAATAATCTAATAAATTCATCGTGATTCGTGTGTGTGTGTGTGTGTGTGTGTGTGCGCCGTCTGATCTCATCTGCTCATAAATTAGAATCACAGGAGCTGGACGCCACAAAAACACGATAAGAGCTTCATCTCCAGGAGAGATAATAAACAAAAAGAAAGAGAAAGAATCAGAGCGAAACACAAAGAAAGAGAAAAGGAGGAGAGGAGAGATAAGGACGTTTTAATTTCCTGGCCCTGCGTCTGGATGTGACATTACCTCAACACCGGGATATTATTTATGAGAGAGAGATCAGACTGCTGAGAACAATAACACACATACACATACACACACACACACACACACACTCACACTCACACTCACACTCACACTCACACTCACACTCACACTCACACTCACACTCACACTCACACACACACTCACACACACACA
>NW_015506434.1:190272-207359 GCF_001515645.1 Sinocyclocheilus grahami | reverse complement strand
CACACACACACAGGTTTGTTTTTGTGAAAAGTGGGGACATCCCATAGGTGTAATGGTTTTTATACTGTACAGACCGTATATTCTATTGCCCTACACCAACCCTACCCCTAAACCTACCCCTCACAGGAGACTTTCTGCTATTTCAGATTTTCAATACACTCCATTCTGTGTGATTTATAAGCGTTTTGAAAAGTGGGGACATGGGGTAATGTCCTGAAAAGTCACCTTCTCCTTGTAATACCTATGTTATACCTTTGTCATTATACACATTTATGTCCTCATTTGTCACAAAAACGCGCGCGCACACACACACACACACACACAGAACGCAAACGTTATGACCAGCATTAACCGCAGCTGAAGATCGACTCTATTTCTGCTCATCTCTCCTGTAAACGCATGTTTAGTTTCAGGATTTAATTTCACACAAAGGAGCTGAAGTAGATAAGATGACTTCATGGAAAGGCCTCTCAGAGTTCACTGGCGTATGAAATCTCCTTTTTACATCAAGGGAAAACTCAATGCTTCTTGCTCTTTTGAAATAAGATCTTGATTTCTAACATTCATAACCCAAAATGTCCAAACACCAGCTTCATTTACTAAAATGAAATCTTCAGGAAATCTTCATGATTATGACGTCACAAGCATGAGCTCATTAACATATGACTGCCCACATTTACATATCAACACCTACAGCCAATCCCGTTCCAAGAGAACTTGCAACCATATGAAAGCTTAATTTGCCATGAAATACGAAAGAAGATTTTATTAAGATTACATTTTTTATTTTTTATTCAGTGGCTCTAACAAATTCTTTAAAAAAAAAACAGAATTTAGACTTCAAAGAAAAAAAAAGTAGTGCAAGATGTAAGCTCAGAATTCCGAAGGAAAAAGCCAGAATTGCGATATATAAACTCAGAAATCTGAAGAAAAAAAAGAATTGTGCAAAATAAACTCTAAAATTCTAAAAATAAAAAAGAGGAAAAATTGCAGAATTGCAAGATGTAAACTCAGGATTCCAAGAAAAAAAAGTGAGAATTGCGAAATACAAACTAAGGATTCTGGGAAAGAAAAAAAAAAGATCGTTGCGAGATATAAACTCTGAATTCTGTGGAAAAAGTCAGAATCGCAAGATGTACAGGTTTTTTTTATTCACAATTTGAGTTGAATTACTGAAATAAATGAACTTTTCCACGACATTCTAATTTATTGAGATGCACCTGTATATGCAGAATTCTAAAAAAAAAAAAAAAATAAAAAGTCAGAATTGTGAAATGTTTATAACTTCCAATTGTGAGATATAAACTCTTTGTGAGAAAAAAATCAGAATTGTGAGATACTCAGTGTGTCAATTTTTATTATTAACATTTATAACAATTCTTCTTATTATAATTAAAAAGGATCATGTCATCATAAAAGCACAGCAGAAGAACAGCCTGTTTATTTGTAAAGGAGGGGGAACAACGGTCGTCAAAAACTAAATTATGACTGTTTTTGGTGCAAAAAAAAACCCTTGATGGAGATAATAAGTGGAATTCAACATATAAAATGCAACACAAGTGCAGAATATGAGCTTTAATATGAGAGCACAGACACACTGTCACACACAGACTCACCTGTCGTTGAGAAACACTCCGTTTTTATGGATCTGGTTCTCCAGGGTGAAATTAAAGGTGAAATCTTCGATTCGCTCGTTGTTGTGGATCTTCACGCGGGACGCGTACTCATCCGCCTGCAGGTGCTTTATGACGTCAGGGAACCAGACAGACAGACCGTAGTACCTGCGCACAGGAAGTGGCATAATCAGAGCGCTGACGGGTGACGTCTGAGTGACTAACAGGGACTGAAGCTCGCTGAGGTGTGTGTGTGTGTGTGTGTGTAACACAGGTGGTGACACCAGCGCTTAGTTAATTAATTTCTGCTCCTCAGCAGTGGGCTTCAGTCTGACAGAGAGCAGCGATAGAAGCATCTGTTCACTCTTTAATTAGAGATTAGTGTGTGAGTCCTCTTTTATGTGTGTGACTTTCTCTTTTATTTTGTATTGAAGTGTGTGAGCTTGAGTTGGTCTGTGACAGAGTGAAGACACGTGTTTATTAAGACTAAAAACAAAAGGAAATGAGTCAAGAAAAGAGTGATAGAATAGGATAGAAATAAAGCAATAAGCCATGAGAGGCCATGTTTTAGAGTGATTTTACCAAAATTTAGTGGTGTTGTTAACCTGAAACCATCTTAACCGCGGTACGACAGACTAGAATAGTAAACTAGATTATGCTCTGTTAATAACCTAGGTTAGTGGAAGTGTAGTTATTGCAAACTAAAACTATTAAAAATTGTTTTTATTAACTGAAACTAAATAAAACAGATGAAAAAAAAAATAGAATTGTTGCCTTCACAACTAACTGAAATAAAATAAGTTTAAGAAAATAAGTTTTGTCATTTATAAAATGACAAAACCATATAACAAAATGACTACTTAAAATAAAATAAATGCTAAATGAAAAATAAAAATAAAATAAAGCATTAAACTTATTTATTTCAGCTAGTTGCCAAGGAAACAGTCTAATTTTCTTTTAGTTTAACTTGATGTACTAAAATAACTAAAAATGAATAAAAATATATAGACATTTAAAAAAACAAAAACAATTAAAAATGATGAAAATACAATATTTTTTATAATTACTACTAACTATAATAACTAATAATTCATTATATTAGTAGTAATACTATAATACTACTAAATAATACTATATAAATATACAAATAATATTGAAATAACACTGGTTGGTATGAGCAGCACACTAAGTATATTTAGTATACACTAAGAATTAGTAATAATGAATGACACTTGACCTCGCAAACATTTCTAATAAACAATTCTTGTGCCACTTATATAGTTCTTTAATCTAACTTGGACTATTAATATATAGATTTCAATTGAACTTAAATGTATACTGGCTATTTTACAGATTAGAACATGACATGGCTTTAGAATAGAATAGAGTATGTCCCAGAAAAGCCAGGTCAGAGGAGTCTTAGTGTGATTTTGTGAGTAAACCGGGCTGTTCCATACACATGAGTGTTGATATAAGCCCTCCTACAGAGCTCTGTCTCTGAGCCCGTCCATCCAGGCTTAAGCTCTAATAAATACAGTAATTAAACAGTGCCTGGTCCCCCTCATGCAGCTCCACCCCTGGGCCTAACCACTGCAAGACAGCTACTTAAAACACAGTGATTATAGGGACAATACTTCATTTCAGTGCCAGAGAGCAGCAGAGAGAGACTGAGAGGAAGAAAAACTGTGTCTCCTGATCGGAACAAGGCTCAATAGAATAGAATAGAATAGAATGCAATTGAATACAATACAATATAATCTGATGATATTGTACTCTAAATGGCACAAACAGTGTGTGATCACTATAATCACTATAATTGGGTGATAATGTGTGTAACTACAGGGGTAGTGATTCAGGGGTTGGTCTGGCCAATCAGACGGAGGATATTAGAGACAAACAGTCTCACCCGAACGACAGCGAGAACCAAACCACGGCCAGCTTCACAGTGTTGTCCTTGACGGGGTAATCCCAGCACTTCAGGAACGTGAGCCAGATCTGCGCACACACACACACACACACACACACACACACACACACACAGACAGAGTCAAACTAATGCATTAAGTGCACATAAAACACCTGTGTATAGTGGGATCTGATTTCCTTTCATCACAGCATTAGGAAATGCAAAGGCAAAGACGAATCAGCAGAACATTTGATGCGTTTGAGTCCTAGCTGGACTTTAGCGGGACTTACTCTCTTTAAACGAGAGGCATTTATGCAAACGGTTCCACATTTCAAGCTGCAAATCTTTTTCTGCACTCAATGTCAGCATTGAGATTTTGCTCAAAATTTTTTTCTTGTGGTCAAACAGTATAGGAGTTAATAAAATAAAATAATAAATAAATAGTTCAAGTAAAAAAAAAAACACTTGAAAAATATTAAAATATGTAATTTGAAAATTTAGATTTTAAATAAATATATCTGCCTCTTTCTTACAACTTGTGTTGTTTTACCATAAAAATTGTTTATATATATATAACTTGAAAACATGAAATGTTACTGTTCAAAAGTTTGAGTTCACTAAGAATTTTTAAAAATACATTTTACTTTTATTCAGCAACGACACATTCAATTCCTTATGAAAATTACCCATGGTTAGTTTTAGTAAGGGTTGATCAAAAGATGATGTTACATCGTTACAAAAATTTCTATTTAAAAAATTCATTTTTTCTTTTGAACTTTGTATAATAATAAAAGAAGAAGAAGAAGAAGAAATATGACATTTCTGAGCAGCAAATCGGCATATTAGAATGAAGACAAGTAGTGGCTGCTGAAAATTCAGCTTTGCATCCCAGGAATAAATAATATTTTACAATATATTCAAATAGAAATCAGTTATTTTAAATTATACTAATATTACACAATATTACTGATTTTACTGTATTTTTGATCAAATAAATGCAGCTTTGGTGAGCAGAAGAGACTCCTTTCAGAAACATTAAAAAATCTTACCGACCCCAAACTTTGGAACAGTAGTATAAATTGTCTAGGATCTGAGGATCTGATGTGGATGTGTGGGAGATCTGCACGTTTGTTCACTCACGCCGCGCAGTTCGCTCTTGATCCTGAATAAGATTTTGGCCACAGGGTTTGCCGACTCCGACTGCATCTCCACCAGCTCATCCAGCTGCTTGGGGATCTTAATACGGTTCACCTGCAGGGGGAGACAGAGAGACGTCACGTTACCTGTGCTAGTGGGGTCAAGAGGTCAAGCTGGTTGTGTGTGTGTGTGTGTGTGTGTGTGAGTGTGTGTGTGACTCACAGTAAAGACTTTCTCGGGCTCTCCGCGCGCTCGCATGTTGGTGTCATGAATCTGTTTGAGAACCATCCACGCTTCGTCATGCTTTCCCACCTGTAGATGAGAGAGTACACACATAAAGTCAAGTTTACATACAGCACTTTTCACAATACACATCGTTTCAAAGCAGCTTTCCAGTAAATCATGATGTTAGTGTTTATAAAATAAACAATTTGCTATCACACGAATAAGTTACATTTTAAAACATTTAAATAGACACCAGTTATTTTAAATTGTAATAATATTTCACAATATTACACAACAGAAATTACTTTTTAAAACCCACAACAAAATTACCAAAACGTAAACTAAAATTAATATAAAAATCAATATAAAATTGATTAAAAATATAAAAATAATATTCAAATAAATATAAGGAACTGATACGCTGAACCCATGCTGAAGCTCCAGCCTACACACACACACACACACACACACACACACACACACACACACACACACACACATCTTTTCAATGTAGATCTCTTATTGGCCCAAGTGAAAAACATGCTTACACACATTATTCAACTTTTTTGCTAAGAGTAATGTGAGATTATTTATGTACAACTTAAAAGCACAAAACACCTATAACAAAAAGTAACGTGGCATTACCAGGGTACAATGATGGTCTCATATAATATTATGTTACTTTGATATACAGCTTGAATGATTGCCATAATTATGCACTATTTACATGATACTCTGAGATACTTCAAAGAATAAAATGGTGATACCATTTATAAAAAAAAGTATTACCATGGTACCTTGTCAAAAAAAACAAAAAAACATGGTAGTACCATGGTAACAAACACAAAATGATGGTTTTTCATGGCACCATGTCCAAAATGCTGTACTTTTTATTGTATCATTGATATACTCAATGTATATTTATTGTATCATATATATATTTAAATTTTTTGTGTTTTTATTTGAAAGTCTTTTTAATTTTGTATTATTTTTATCTTTTTTTTTTTTAAATGTCTCTCTCTATCTCTCTCTCTCTTTCTCTATATATGTATATATATATATATATATATATATATATATATATATTTAATAAGTTTTAGTTTATTTTGTCTTAGTTCTTTTAGTACTTGAACCTTAAATAAAAATGAGAAATGCTTCCTTGGCGACTAGCTGAAATAAAATAAGTTTAAGATTTTTTATTTCATTTTATTTCAGTTACAGTTATGTTTATTTAATTTAATTTCAAGCAATGAAATGTTTTTTATGGTTTTAATATTATTGTTAGTTTGCCCTGCACACTATGGTGTTTTTCAGTTTTGTTAGTGACAATGCGGTTCCACAAAAGCCTTTGAGAAGCCTCTGCGACTGAATTTCACAGTGAATAAGTTTGTTTGGGAGTGTGTGTGTGTGTGTGTGAAGAGGAGTCGATTAAGAATGCCTGCAGGAGTAATACTGCTGAAAACACACTCTCACTGAAAAATAATCATTAAAGTTGGTATCATTTTCCACATGGCTGCTGCTCTCTGACGCTGCGCAGCATGTCTAGTGGCGGAGTGGCACCATATGGTGTGTGTGTGTGAGTGTGAGTGTGTGTGTGTGTGTGTGTGTGTGTGTTTGATTCAGAAACAGAGAAGCAGTGAGCGATGGAGCGAGCGCGATGCTTACAGGACAGCTGCAGGGGAACGGAGAGTACAAATGAAGGTGCCTTAGAGGACAGAAAGGCCTTAGACCAGAAAAAATGCTTTAAAGGAAGATTCTGTCATCATTTACTCACTCTCATCTCACTTCAAACACAAATGGAGTTTAGCAGAATGTTCACGCTGCTCTTTTCAGTACGATGACAGAAGAAGAGGCTGATGAGCTCCAGAAACACCATAACAGAAGTTCATCCTGTGTGATTTGTGCACCGTATTAAGAGTCTTCTGAATGTGTCGAAAAGTTTACATTTTTAAATTTCGTTCAAATTTTGAATATGCTGAAGAGCAAATGAGGTACATAATGAATTTTCACTTTTGGATGAACTTCCTTTAAATTCCCTTAATGAATGTTTTTCCTTTCAATATTCAATATACTGTACACAGTACCAACTTCATGAGTTGTGCTGTATGGAGGACCAAACCTGCAAAAGAAAAGAAAAGAAAGGAAAAGAAAAGAAAAGAACACAGCAAAGAAAATATTTTTCAAGTTTCTTATAAAAATAAATACATAAATGAATAAATAATGTTATATATTACACCTGGAGGTAATGTTACATATTCTAACAATAATATTTAAATAATAAAATGATTATATATTGTAATAATTATATATACAAATACATATAAAAACATGGAAATAAATATGCAAGAATGTAATGTAAGAATAAAGAAATAAATATTCAACAAATGTTCAAATATTCAACATATATACAAATGTATATATATATATATATATATATATGTACTAAGTATGATAATAAATATAATCAATAAATAGAAAAAAATACAACAATATATTATGTAAGAATAAAAAATAAATATAAGCAGATTTTTTTCATTTTAATAATATATGTATTAATATACTGTATATAGGCTATACTTAAGGCTGTAATTAAAGCAAAAGGTGGTTCAACAAACCACTGACACAAGGGGTGATTCTTTTTTCCAACTCAGTGATTCTGCTTTTTTATTTATTTATTTATTTTTTGACGTGTTGGTGTTTTATCTTTCACTTGGATGTTATAAGTTGCACTGAGTAAATACAGCTGCATAAAACTGTGTCTGTCTTCATTTCGGGCTACAGTTTAGCTGATGATGCAAGAACGTCTCAGGTTACTTATGTAACCATGGTTCCCTGAGTAGGGAACGAGACACTGCATCCTCTAGGGGTCGCTATGGGGAACGCCTCATCGTGACCCGTGTCTGAAGCATACATTGAAAAAACACCAACTCGTTGGCCGGCGACAGCCATGACGTCACTACCGGGAGCTACACATCATTCACTTCTTCGTCTGAAGCTTGCGTCCGCAGCATGGTAAGAAACCTAGAGGACGCAGTGTCTCAGTATGGAGATCAGGAAGGAAAGGAAGGCTCACCTGAGCTGGAGGGTTATAGCCAGAAAGATAACGTTCCTCGAGACAACCTCGCGACGCCACTTCCTTAGTCCGCTTCCACAGCAAGTCAAGCCTTGCCGTGGCGCGATCCATAACCTTTAAGAGCTCATCATATGCAGGGCAGGAGGATTGAGAAGGCTCAACCACAGCTTCTTCGCTCTCTTCATCCATTTCCTGCTCTTCCTGGGCTGGACCCAGCAGCCCTCGAGGACATCGCGTGTGTGCTCTTCGCCCAAACAAACAACACATAGATCGTGTGTGTCATCTGGTGTCAAATAGCGATGACATGGATGCACACACCTTCTAAATGCTCTGCTAGTGCTCGCCATAATAAATAGAGATAGCTCTTACTTTTTCCTTGGAAATGCACGCTTCAAACAGAACAGTCAATGAAGACGAAGAAGAGAATGATGTGTAGCTCCCAACGAGTTGGTGTTTTTTCAATGTATGCTTCAGACACGGGTCACGACGAGACGTTCCCCATAGCGTTCCCTAGAGGACGCAGTTCGAAGTTCCCATGAAAGGGAACTCACTATATGGGCGGTAATATCACACACACACACACACACACACAGAGCCCTGTAGTCTTTGAGCACTAATGTCTTCTCGATTCTAGTGCAATCACTCACTCGTGGCTGTAAGAGGCCGTCAGGGACACAGAAACATCACCACAGAGATGAGACTTAATATTACACGCTTAAAGCTGCTCGCTCACTCTCTCTCCACCTGCATACTACCCATCCTAAACAATATACAAGATCACAAATACTGTGTCCCAATGAGAGCACACTGGAAACATTGAGTCAAAGTGGCCCAGACGCTTTCAAGCACACCTACATCTCAAAGGCTCAGGAAAAATAATGGCATACTCAGCTAAGTCTCCTTTAAATGTATCATGTTCATCTCAGGCGTCTCTCCTAATATTCTTTACACTCATTTCAGGACTGCGGCGCACTGGGTGTGTGTGTGTGTGTGTGTGTGTGAAGAATAACCCCATGGGTTTGTGCTTATCAGTCACCATAGAGAATCTAATTATATAGATTATGTGTGTAATGGAGTGTGTTCATAGACCAGTGAGTCTACAGACACACACCAGCACAAGACGAACATCACACACACACACACACACACACACACAGATAGTGAATAACACACTATCACAGCTAGCTCCTTCCATCACAAACTAGTATACATCAGCTAAACTAGTACTTAACAAATGAACATTATTGACTTGGGATACAAATTTAATCTGAAAAGTTAACCCAAAAGTTGGGTTAGTCCATATTTGACCAAAGTTGGGTTGAAACAACCCAGCATTTTTTTAGAGCGTGTGGTTACACAAGTTAAGCTGGTTCAAGAACAATTATGATCTTAATTAACCAACTAACAAAATGCTAGCATCTTACAGTATAAAACTAAATTTAAGCTGGTCTAAACTGGTCTAAGCAGATGAAACTATAAAATTATCAAATATATTTTAACATAATCTGATAAGACACATGAGTTTGAACATTAATGTGGAGGTCATGCTGCAGTAAATCTTCCAATTAAAGCTAAATCCACACACTAGCTTAGTTAGCATCTCAGCTCACGTATGCAAAAGCCACTTTTGATCAAATCAAGACATCCTGACAGCATTAATTTCTACTTGAGAACAAAAGTTGGAAGTTGTGTCTGAAATTTTAACCAACTTTGCGCAGAACACACACACACACACAAACACACACACACACACACACACACACACACACACACACACACACACACTCACACTCACACACTTAAACGGTTTCACCGGCGCTAAAGTCCTTCACCTGCCTCTCGCCGTGCTCCTGCAGTGATGGAGTCATTGCGGCAGAACCGTTTGGCCACACACCACTGCCTCCTGACCACAAAAATGCAGCTAAAACAAGAGATGCTAATCAATTGACCTCAATTACAGCACAGTATCTCGCAGAAGAGCAGCAGCGCCGTTATTTCTGCTCCTGTTTACACTCTCTCACGGGAAATCACGCATCATATTCTGCTCATAATGAGATGATGAAGGACACAGAGGCTTCCCGTTAAACAGAAGAGCACAAAACGCCTCCCGCAGGATCAGTTATGTGAAATCAGCACAAACATTTGTCTCATTCTGCACAAACTGCGTCTTGTTCGGTGTCTACGTGTAATATTATCTGCTAGCAGGATGGCAGAACCTCATGCATTATTTAAATACATATTGCTGGACATTATTTACAGGAAGAAACCATCTAGCAAGTGCTGACCCCAAACTTTTTATTTTTTATATTATTTATAATTTATTATAATTGATTATATTTATTATAATTTATAATTATTTATAGTATTTATATTCTAAATATATTTAATTAGATATTATAATGTAATATATATGTGCAGATATAAATAATGTAAGTATATTATAAAATGTAATCAAATTATAACAAATTTACATTATTTATATATAATATATTCTTAATATTTTCTTAATTTAAAAAGTTACATCATAAGTAATAAGTAACACCAAAATTCGTAATCATTAATATATATATTTAGAGATATAAATAATATAAATGTAATTTCATTACGTTTTATATATATATATATACACTAATATTTACATAGTAATATTAAAATATATTTAGTGAATTTAGTAAATAATTTATTTATCAATATTTCATTGATCTAAAATAATTTGAAATAATTAATATTAATAAATGATCCACTATTGTTGTAATCATTATTGGCTTAATTGCTTATATTTATACATTTAATCAAATAATCACCAAATAAAAACAGGTATCAAAAATGAACAAATTGCTTTGTTTAACATTGTCTGCTAGTTGGACAGCAGAGTCTTGTGTATTATTTAAATGTGTATTATTTAAAATTATTTACAGGATAAAACCACCTAGCAACCACCCAGAACACCCTAGCAACTAAAAAAAAGAAGAAAAAAACACTTTGCACCTTTGATTGCAAAACCACAGAGAAGCTCCAAAAATCTATTTTAATGTGCATTCTACATGCACAAGCATATAATTATTTAGTCACTCATAAATGCAAATGAAGCTAGCCGCTGTGGTTTATGAATCTGAAATGATGAGTCTCACTGATCACGGTTTCTGCACAGTCATTGGGTGATATGACTAGATATACACTCTCAGAAAAAAAGGTACAAAAGCTGTCACTGGGGCAGTACCTTTTCAAAAGGCACACTTTTGTACCTTTTAGGTACTAAGATGTACACTTTGGATACTGATATGAACCTTTAAGGTACCAACATGGACTCTTTAGGTACAAAGTTGTGCCTTTTGAAAAGGTACCACCCCAGTAATAACTTTTGTACCTTTTTTTCTGAGAGTGTACAGTAGAAGCGGAGCTTTATGATTGGTCGATTGGTGCCGTCACTCACCGTAGTGTGGAATGATGGCCCAGGCCATGGCTGAGGCGTAGATCCCGCCCAACATCCAGAACATGCAGAGCCAGCTCAGGTGTTCCCCGCGCTTCTCACGGGCCAGGAACTCAGCAAAATATGAGAACACGATGGGAACCGCACCGCCAATCCTGCAAAGGAGTGTGGGAAATCAAGATTTGTGTCCTAGAATATTATGACATCTTGCATTTATTTTCATCCTATATATTTTAAAATATAACATTAGCAAATATGATTTGTTTGAAAAAATTTTTTTTGAAAGACATTTCTTCTGCTCACCAAGGCTGCATTTATTTGATTAAAAAACAGTATATTTTCTATGTGAATATCTGTTAAAATGTCATTTGTTCCTGTGATTAAAAGGAGTGTGGGAAATCAAGATTTGTGTCCTAGAATATTATGACATCTTGCATTTATTTTCATCCTATATATTTTAAAATATAACATTAGCAAATATTATTTGTTTGAAAAAATGTTTTTTTGAAAGACATTTCTTCTGCTCACCAAGGCTGCATTTATTTGATTAAAAAACAGTATATTTTCTATGTGAATATCTGTTAAAATGTCATTTGTTCCTGTGATTGTAGCTGGATTTTCAGCATCATTACTCCAGTCTTCAGTGTCACATGATCTTCAGAAATCAGTATAATATGATGCTCAAGAAACATTTCTGATTATTATCAATGTTGAAAACAGTTGTGCTGCTTCATTATTTTTGGGGAAACGGTGATACTTTTTATTTTTCAGGATTCACAGATGAACAGAAAGTTCAAAAGAACAGCATTTATTTGAAATACAAATCTTTTGTAACATTATAAATGTATTTACTGGCACTTTAGATCCATTTAATTTGTCCTTGATGAATAAAAGTATTAATGTCTTTTCCTTTTTTTAAAAAGGCCCAAATGATTTGAACAGAAGTGTAGGTCTTAATTAAATCCGGTATCATTAATGTCAATCAATAGCATCATAAAACCTACTTAGAATTTACCATTTTACTTTTAACATTCATCTCTGCAGCATATTTCTATGGTTATTAGAGTGGAAACAGGTTTTGCATCTCACATTATACATACACATATCATACATACTTATTATTAAAGTTTATATTTATAAATATACATCTATCATTTATTTGAAATATAATTTTTGTAACATTATGAACACTTTTGTAACAGTCACATTTGATCAATTTAATTAAATTTTAAAGTATTTCAGATAAATTCAGCACAGTTTCTTCCTTAGTAGTTCATCAAGCTATTTTTGAACACCGTCTGTTGCAGTCGGCGTGGCCTTTGACCCCGGCTGTGAGAGTCTGCTCGAGACGCTGATTCAGTCTGGAGTCACTGCACTGCTGCAAGGGCAGGAGACGACGCTGAAATTCAATTAGCAATAAAACCCTCCACTGTTCCCGACTCGCTCTCGCTCTCTCTCCTCTTAAGTTATGGGTCTGTGCCAGGAGGTTAAAACAACTGTGACATTGCAGAAGAGCTGACTGAGAGTGGGTGTGTGTCACTCAGAGCTGGTGTCTCTGTCTCTGTGTGGGTGTGTGTGTTCAATTCTGTGTTTTAGCATAGTTTTTAAGTCGGATGTGGGATATCCCTACCGTCCTGAAGTGGTCCAATACTCAGAAAATGATTCAAAGGAACAAAATGTCAGTGCTAGCATTTCTTTTGCACATGTACCATTATCTGAAAACATATCTGTCTACATAAAAATCTGCAGCAGATTTATTTATCATGCAATGTTGGAACTTAATGATGCATTTATTTGCTTAACAGTGAATGTTTATTATTACATGAGATCATATTATCACATCGAAATCAAAGGCTGATTTCAAGTCTTGTACAAATAATCGAGCCGAACACATGTGAACGCCTCCATAAAATTATAAATACCATCAGTTTAATGTTAAAAGTGACTATAAGTAAGTTATTTGTGTTTTGACTCCCTGAATTGTGAAACACTGACGCTTTCAAAACATTTGACTTCCTATTTATGAATTCAAAAAGTGGGAATGCTGGGAAATGGGTAGTTTATTGCTATTCTTTTACAGGACAGAAAATGCATACATTTAAATGTATAACGTTGTATGCATAATAATTCAATTCTTTAAAAATTCCATGCATAAATAAATGCATGCATAAATTTAAACTTCGTATGACCAATGCAAATTGACTGCACCAGGATTCTTTAATTAACTGAGATAGTGAGTGTTCCTGAATGAAATCCTGAGCTTCTCATGGATAATTATTCAAGCATTTGGTAGGTTCATGATCATTCATCAACAGAATTTAAAGACAGCAAATGCTCAATTTGAATGGCTCTGCATTTTACTTTTTTGCCCTTAATGGTGCAGAAATGACATGGTTCACCTTTAAGGCGAGACACTACAGGAAAAGCTTTTTTTTCATACACTGGTCAATTTTAAGATGTTGGCCTGTTAACATTAATCTTCTTTCAGACTAGTGGAAAAGTAGTCTTTATTTTATTGCACTTCATCTATATGCATCTGCAGATTTCAATGCATGGATTTTGAGCCTGGCTTTATTCCAGTGTTATTTTAGTATCATTGATATACTATTACAGTTTTTGTTCATATTTTGAAATTAGATTTTATGTTTAGATTTTCTGTTTTCACTTTAGTTTTAGTTAAAGTTTCAGTAATTTTGTTGTGCTTTTGTCATTTTTATTTGTATTTTTTTAAATATTCAGTTATGTCTGTTTAATTTGTATTGATTAGTTTTAGTTTTAGTTGTTTTAGTACTTCAATTAAAACTAAATGAAAATGTGAAAGCTGAATTAAAATACGTTTTTCTACATTTAATTTTATTTCAAATAACAAAAATGCTTTTTATGGTTTTAGTTAACTATAATAATTCTGCTTTAGATGTATGCAAATTGTGTATTTAATTAGATAATGCCTTGTTTGCATATTTAAATGTAACATTTCAGAAAACTTTTATCTTAATGTAGCGTGATTAATCAACTGGGTAAGTGTGGTGATATCTATTACACTCTAAAAAAAATTGCTGGGTTGTTTCAACCCAACTTTGGGTCAAATATGGACTAACCCAGCTGTTGGTTTAAATTTTTTTATTAAATTCTTAACCCAAAAGTAGGGTTAGTCCATATTTTACCCAAAGTTGGGTTGAAAAAACCCAGCATTTTTTAGAGTATATTTAAGTTTGAACTCTATTCTCTTCTCTTAAGAACACTCTGAATGACCTTTCCCACACGTCATCAGTGATCGTTCCTCACGGAGCAGTTAATGAACCCACAGTCATTAGCTAAGTAAAGGAAAGCTCATGAAAGCAGAAGATGGATGGACTATGAACTCACCCAAACCCCGAGAGCATCCTGCAGAAGAGGAAGGTGCTGTAGCCCTGAACGAAGGACGACAGGAAGGCGAAGAAGCCGTTGACTGACATACACACCAGCAGACACTGCCGTCGACCCACCTTATCTGACAGACCACCCCAGAAGAACGCGCCCACCATCATTCCCAGATACACCACACTGCCTGCAGACACATGCCGAGGAAGACTGTGAGCTCACCATCAGAGGGAAACAAGAAACCACATTATACTTCACACACACACACACACTTACTCACACACACACACACACACACACACACACACACACGTGAAATGCTGACAACACGGGTGTGAAACAGCATATACAGAGAAAGTGTGTGTTTCAGGGTTACTGTAGTTAACTAAAGCTAAAATTAAAACCCTAAATAAAGCATTTCTATTACTTGATTTGAAATAAACATTAACTGAAATAAAATACAATATGAAAAACTTTTTATTTCAGCTAGTTGCCAAGGCAACATTTCTTTTTTTTAATTTAGCTTTAATTAATTTTTATTTCAGTTTTAGTAATTTTAGTACTTTAAATTAAACTTACCTATTTCAGTTAGTTTCCAAAAACATTCCTGATTTAAGTTTTTCCATCTTCTATTTGTATTTTATTTGATTTCAGCCTAGTTTCAATTAGAAAATGTTGATTTTTAATAGTTTTAGTTAACAATAACAACACTGGCTTTGTCTCAGATGTTTCTCATGCAGTTCCTTTGGAGAAATAAAAACAGACAAAAGTGAGACACAGTACAGTAAGAGTACAGTAAAAGCTCTCACATGAATGTTGAGATCTCATGAGAGATTTTCTCATCTCTCACAGCAAGTGTCCATCTGATGTGCATTTAATCTCATTGCTGATTAGGAGAAACAATTGTGGTTTCAAGAGATCTCATTTTCTGTGTAGTCATATGGTGACTGTAATTTATTGATCAGTATTGATTGTAATGGAAAGCAGAGCTGGACTCAGTGCAGCTGGTCAATAACAGCCTGTGACATAAATAACACACTGCTGTTATTAGTTGCATTGATCTGTTTCCATCATCCCAAACCACAGTCCACCGATAGTTCACCTAAAAATGTCAACACATTTTTTTGAAGAACATTATAATCTATATAATATTTGAGATTTAATACTGGGGTCAAAATACACAAAAAAAAATTTAGAAATTAATTTTGCAACAATTTTCACTCAGAAACTGCTAGTATGTTTAATAAATACTTACAAAAAACAGCAACACATTGAAATAAATATGAGATTTTAAGCAGAAAGACTGAAATAGTATAATAATACAACAATATTGGTTTTATTTACACTATAAAAATTTTTTTTTGTGAAGTTGTAAATAAAAGAGAGATTATTTTTTGCAGTGTATCTTGTGTAAAGAAAGTCATACTGGTTTTGAACAACATGAGAGTGAGAAAGTGATGACTGAACTTTCATTTTCAGGTAAACTGTCCCTTTAAGAGAAAAGATAAAGATTATTAGCTAAAAAATGAAAACTCATTTGCTCATCATCAGTTATTATCTACAATCACGCTTATTTCGTTTAAATCCTGATGACCTACACAGGACTTTTAGTTACTCAAGATGAACAATGCTACTGATTTATCTGCACTAGTTCAGTCCAGAAAACACACACGCACACACTCAAATATGCACGCAATAAATCCAGTCCTGTCCGCTCACTCAAGATATGGCAATGAAAACCCTGATTTATGTGGCAGTATGTAAGTGAAGCCCATCTGCTGTGCAGAAGCTCAACCAGTGGAAACCCCGAGCCTCATCTCTTTCTATCTCTCAGTGCGTTCTGTGTTCTTCATGAGCTGTTCTCTCTCTGTGTGTGTGTTATCTTCCTGTGCAGACGTGCTGGGACGCCCCGCTCATCTATTACTCTCTGACAGCACTGAATACTGCGGCTCGCTAACGCCAGCACAGACCTATACACCACCATCAGCAAAAGAGCTGCTTTCAGAGACACACATCCACAGTATAACAGTCAAGTGTTTCGCACACACACACACTCGCTCGCTCGCACACACACACACACACACACACACTCACACACACTCACTCACACTCAGACACACACGCACGCTCGCTCACTCACACACACACACACACACACACACACACACAGACACACACACATACATTAATTATTTTTAAAATTACAAATATAGTTTATAATCAAGAGAAATAAATAATATATATTATTAAAAAAATACAAATATATAAATTAATATTATATACACACACACACACACATATTATATATATATATATATATATATATATATATATATTTTTTTT
>NW_015506434.1:175823-190169 GCF_001515645.1 Sinocyclocheilus grahami | reverse complement strand
TATATTATTTTTTTTTTTTTTTATATAAATAAAAAAAATTAATTATTTAACTTTTATGCTGTTTATCTCATATACTATTTAGGATGAATAACACCCACACTGGATAGTTCAACTAAACCTGCTCTACTAAATCAACCACGAATGGAGCTTCATTATGTCTTTTTCAAACCTAAACTAATTCATAAGTGGGCTGTGCTGGTTTATCTATGGGGAAACACAGCAGCTCGTGTCACTGAAGCATGAATAAAGAACAAGGTTATTCTCGTTTCTCCAGGTCAGGAGCTTCTGTGGCACTGAAAACATAAACCCATTTCAGCGGATCAAACGACGAGAGGCTCTTTAAGGGGGGGGGGGTACAATGCTGTTTCATACATTCAGAGTTGTTTACACTGTTAAAGAGTTGGATTCTCATGCTAAGCATGGACAAAGTTTCAAAAAACAATTTGGACGTATGGAGTATTCCTGTGCCAAAAATCTTACCTCCGGGTTCCTACAAGTTTCGGAGAGTTTTTTTCGATCGTGGCTCTTCATGACGTAGACGAGGGTGGAACTCCTTATATGGGCATTTCTCCCGCAAGCGCGCGCCCGTGCACACATTGACCAAAGCGAGAGCGAGAGCAAGATCGCGCCCATCAACGTGCTTCATCCAGAGGCAGCGCTGCACGGGACTTGCTCGGGAAGAATGTCTCCAATCCAAAGAAGTGTGTTTTTGGTTGTAAGGGAAAGATAACTTTGTTCATCTTCCTAAAGAACCCAGCGTTATGTGAACAGTGGAGACAGTTTGTTTTTCCGGAGCAGCAATGGAGTTTCACAAGTGTGTTTGTTGACGAACGTTTTATAAACAAGGCCCAGTTCGACGCTGGATTTGCACATGGTTTGATACTGAAAGATGGAGCGGTCCAGCTATAAAAGATCCCGGTCATGATTCAGAACTGCAGACGGTAAGTGAAACGGCATCAAATGTCTTGTTTTGTTGGCATTCGCGCTTCCAAGTGCGCGTCACTCTTTAGCTCCGCCCACGGTGCGCCTCCAGGAGCTCGGCTTTTCTGGAGAGAATCGTAAAGCTGTATCTTTCTTTTATAAATATGATAAAACTAAAGACTTTTTGGAGATATGAAGGATGCAGTAGTACTCTATAGGTACTCAAGATTAACATGAGATTGGGTGAAACTGTGTGTGTCATGCCCCCTTTAAGAACCAAACATATATGCTCAAATATGGGGCTTTAGCTTATTAAATGCGCTTATTTTGTAATATCATGCACAGAATGTTTCTAAACGGTGCAGAAATCACTGAAAATCAATTTTTCCTTCATATTTTCTCTTGGTTGTACAGCTGTGCCGTCTTCCCCTCTTTCGTTGTGTAATCTTTCCTCTCATGTGTGATTATGATAGTGAATTGAATCTACATGTCAAAGCTCTTGTTATTAATTTCCCAGCATTCAGTGAGAGTAATCAGCTCCTGCGGAGCAAACTTTCCTTTTCTCTCGTTCTTTGTCTCTGACTGATTTCAGCTCAGAGAATCGCCTGTAATTCCCCTGATCCTGTCAGAAAATCCCTGCGGAAACCCGTGCAAGCAACAACCGGAGCGAGACGGACAACTCCAAACACGGGAATATGAAAAACAGGGACTGGAAAACGTGTGGAAAGAGTCATGTACTGTAAAATACTCATGATAAGGTCAACGTGTGTTTAATGGGTAAGATTCATAACTGTATATTAAACACTAAATTTGGTCTGATTGGCTCGACCAATCAGAGTGCAGGACAGGACGAGTGTGGGCGGGCCGGACGTCCTGTATGTTTTCATTACAGAAGCTCTGGACAGATAAAGACTAATCAAGCATGATTACACACACACACATATATTTGTTTTTCGGATCTGATCTGTCAGTCGACGCTGTCATTTCTCTGGCGATGACTGAGATCTGATCTGTTTGTTCAGACAGTGTGGTCAGTATCTGCTGTATCTACACCTGCTGTGGTTTTGAGGTGAGCGTCAGCATGACGCATGAGACTCTGAGCTCCTGTAGAAATACAGAGTGGAAAACGGGTTATTTTGCTCTGCTGATGTATATCATGACATCTCACCATGGTGTTGAACACATGACGTCACAAAGTTCACTATATGAGGAAAGATGATGGAATAAATGCTTTGCAGACCTTATGCAGACCTTTTAGACTTATAGACTATTAGAGACATAATAATTAAAAAATCAGAAATACTTACGGTTTATTGTAATCAATGGTAACTAAAAATAAACATTAAAATTATATATAAAATTATATATATATAAAATAAATATGGTATATATAGTATACCGATCAGTATTGGTATATAGGTTACATTAACTAATTTAAATAATACAAATAAATAATTAAAAATAAAAACTAATGTTGTAATAAAATATATATGTGTCACAACTTGGTTGTTAAAAGCACATGAAGAAGAAGATGAAGATTCAAAAGTCTTTAATAATCCACACTCAAGAGAATCCAAAAAAGGACAAGGACAAACTAAACAAAACACTGATGAGACCAGACAAACTGAACCGAAACAAGAGGGAGTTTAATACACAGAGCCAACAAGGTTAAAGACGAACACCTGAACAGAACCACACCATCAACTCAGAAACCATGACAACTAAGGACGGGTAGAACTAGAACAAAAGAAAACAGAAACTGTATCTAAACAAATTAAAAGTCCATGAAAATGAAAGTAGATGAAACACTTGAATATCCGATACAATATACTTTTCATTAATTATTTAAATTAATACACCTAACAATAATAACTGGTCCTACATATTATTATTCATTGTTATACACTAACAGTCTGGGGTTTGTAAGGTTTTATAATGTTTTTGAAAGAAGTCTCTTCTGCTCGCCAAGGCTGCATTTATTTGATCTAAAAATACAGTCAAATGTGAAATATTATTACGATTTAAAATAGCTGTTTTCTATGTGAATCTCTGTTAAAATGTAATTTATTTCTGTGAACAAAGCTGAATTTTCAGCATCACTACTCCAGTCTTCAGTGTCACATGATCTTCAGAAATAATGCTGATTTGCTGCTCAAGAAACATTTATTATTATTATTCTATTATAACTGTTTTTTTTAAAACAGTTGTGCTGCTGCATATTTTTGTGGAAACCTTTTATTCAGGATTCTTTGATGAATAGAAGGTTAAAAAGAATAGTATTTATTTGAAAAAGAAATCTTTTGTAGCATTATAAATGTCTTTACTGTCACTTTTGATTAATTTAATGCATTCTTGCTGAATAAAAGTATTAATTTCTTGAATTTAATATATATATATATATATACACAACACACACACACACACATCAGCTTGATCGGTACAACATCTGATGTTGCTGAGACTGCAGTATGAGAGAAAGAGAGAGAGAGAGAGCAGTAAAGCGTGAAATCAGAAAGTGTCGAGCATATTACAGACGCCTCTCAGGGGTCTTTTCAGCAGAAGAGCATCTCACCTCTCAGAGTTCATTCTGCTCATCTCTCCATCACTCCATCCTCTCTATCTATCCAACACACCAGCTAATGGCTGCGCTGAATCACCCACATCACATGCGCTGCATCCTTCTCCCTTTCATTCGCTCTTTCTGTATGTATACTATTTCAAAAAACGATGTCTTAACCCTCGGGGGCTCTTCGGTTATTTTTGACTGAAAAATTTAACTTTTTTATTAATTTTTTTTACTGCATTGGAATGGTACGAAACCTGGTAACGGTTTTGGCAGTTGTTATGTGAACACACACACACACACACACACACACACACACACAAACATTAACATGGTTCACAATGGTTAAATGGTCCTGAATAAATAGTTACATGTGTATTGTCCTGCATTGGAAATGAATGAACTTCTTCTAGTGGAAATGTTTGCTACTGCATCCAAACAAAATCAATTTAAAAAAACATTATTTTTTTGTGATATCTACCTCAAATTTGGAACACAGCTTGTTTAGATTTCTGACTTAGATTGTATTGCAGTTTTAGAGTAAAACATGTTTTGGAAAATATATATTTCATGTAAAATGTATTTTTATTTCTTTTATTTTATTTTTAATAATGATAAACTTGTATAATTTTAGTTTCACTTTAGCAATAATCCCTTATGAAAATTAACCATGGTTTTATTGTTACTACAGTTAAACCATGGTAACCACAAATTAACCATGGTAACCATAGTTTATACATGCTATTTGCAGTAAGGTTATACAAATAGTAATCAATATGCCAAAAAACATGGTTACTATACAATTACTATAATAAAATCATGGTTAATTTTCGTGAGGGATGTGCCAAGCGTTTTCTTTAAAAAGAGACCAAACTTCAGTCTGTGCTCCAAAGCATTCAAGATTTATCACAGATTCAGTTTCTAAAGAAATGTCATTTACAAAATTTGATATAAAAAACATTATCAAACTAAAATATAGTACATTAATTTAATAGAAATTTAAAAAAAGAAAAAAAAATCAGTAATGTTTGACCGCCACACAAACAGCACAGAGGGTTAATAAAAGTCTGCATGATCTCTTCACCACACGTGTGTTTCACGGTCAAATTACGTAACATGTAGTTTCGATGGCATCTGTGGTTGCCAGCTCTCTTTATCCGGGACTACGGAATATCTCCATCCGCTCCGCCTGCCGTCTAATTGATCGATCAGAGTTATTGATCCGACCGCAGGCTAACAGTGTGTGTTTTACATGATTGTGTTAAGTTCCTGTTGCTAATGCATGTGTGTGTGTGTGTGTGTGTGTGTGTGTGTGTTTCGACGGTGTTCGCGTGTAATGTTTGACCGCCACACAAACAGCACAGAGGGTTAATAAAAGTCTGCATGATCTCTTCACCACACGTGTGTTTCACGGTCAAATTACGTAACATGTAGTTTCGATGGCATCTGTGGTTGCCAGCTCTCTTTATCCGGGACTACGGAATATCTCCATCCGCTCCGCCTGCCGTCTAATTGATCGATCAGAGTTATTGATCCGACCGCAGGCTAACAGTGTGTGTTTTACATGATTGTGTTAAGTTCCTGTTGCTAATGCATGTGTGTGTGTGTGTGTGTGTGTGTGTGTGTTTCTCAGCCGTTATCGTTCCAGAGTCATTAGGAGGAAAGAGTCGTCCTGTACGACGGGCACAAAGAGGACAGGAGGAGGAAAAGAGCGGCTGATTACAGAGAGAGAGAGGGTAAATAAAGCAGCTTTACTGCAGGGGAAGAAGAAGAGGAGAATGGAGAAAGAAAGATAAGAGATAATGGAAGCTCTGCAGCAGGCGGACAAATGAAAAGCGTCTCGCTGTGGCTGTAAGGAGTCATTTCTGAGCCTCGCTGTTCATTACCTGCTGCTGAAGCTAGTGAGCTGCCGACACATGGTGCATACTAACTCAAACTAACCTCCAGACACGGCAAACCACCTACAGAAACTGCACACTTATTTGAATCTGTCCTTGCTAGTTTTTCATGAAACGTATGTTCCTTCTCTCAGCTCAAATGTTTTTCACTGGAATTCATTACAAATAATAAAAGTATGTTGCTTTAGAATTTGACTAGCTAGTTTGTTTCCACAACAATGCATCGTATTATGGTGGTTAATCAGCGAGTTACGTCGTTGTACGGGAAACGCAGCCCAGGTTGATGTGTGTGTGCCCTTACAAGGAATTCCGCCCTTTATGACGTCATGCAGGGCCATACTCGAAAAAAAAACTTTCCGAAACGTATACACTTCCTGAAGGAGTGTATGTGGCACAGAAATACTCCGTCATACGTCCAACTCGTTTTTTTGAAACATGTTTAGCATGAGAATCCAACTATTTAACAGTGTAAATAAGTAAGAATGCATGAAATAGCATTAGACCCCCCATTTAAATATTATATAACAACTATTGAATAACTATAAAAATAGACCTACAAGTATATTTATAGTCAGCATTACTCTCAAATTTTTTGCCATGATTTTGTTACTGTACAATGCATTCTGGAATTGTCATATCAATGCAGGATATGTGCAATGCTTCCTTTAGACTTAAAAAAAAGAGGAATCTTAGAAGGCAGCAAGGCTACGATTCTGTCTAGTTAGAGAGCTCTGTGGGATCTGAAACAGAGCCCGTGTGTGAATGATAAAACACGCATGTCTTCAGAAGAGGAGAGTTAATCAAGACTAAGTGTGGAGTATTGATCTGCACTAACCAGTCAGAGACAGAGAGAGAGAGAGAGAGAATAAAGCAGGAGGAGAGGAAATCATCCTTCTGGTAATTTATTTAATTATTATTTGATTTACAACTATGCTTACTCAAATAATTCAACATGCATGTGCATCAAATGCATGACGCAAATGAACATGCAAATGCATTACAGCGTTTGATGAAATAAAGAAATGAGCTCCGTACGGCCTAACAACACCAAAAATCATCAAATAACAGTTTCACCATATCCTTCAGACATGATGCAGCAAGTTTCCAGAGACTAATCATTTTTCTGTCCTCGCGAAAAGACGAAATTCTGCAAGATGCGACACAATCACAGCCAATCACGATATAATGAATGACCTCGACAGCTGCTGATGCAACAAAGTTGTTTTCATTTGATAAAAAACTATTGCCATATCATATATACACAGAAACTCAAACGTCGTCATGGAGACTCGTCAAGTCTGTTTCATGAATTCAGTTAATTAGATATGCTTTTTGATTACTAAAATGTAATGTAACCATTAAAACGGACCTTAAAACAAAAAACAAAATCAAAACAAAAAAACAGAATGTGGGGGAAAATACATACAAAATGTGGCGACTACCAAAGCAACTTATAATTGCATTTACTACTTAAACTATCATAATAAACTGCCATGTAATTAATATAGATGCTAAACATGACAGTGCTCTGTCAAAACATCTAGAAAACATCTGGAGAATGTCAGCTCTGTAATTTGGTTTATGTTTTGTGTATATATGTATGTGGGTCAAAGACGAAAAAGGCTTTAAGCATAAAAACAATAAGTTTAATACTGCTTCAAATTGTTGTTTTTCACACACACACACACACACACACACACACATACAAAATTCTGTTTAATTTAATTGCAATTTTGTTTTTGTTTTTCTGAGCAAAAAATTAAATATGATACATTTTCCCCTGATTTACAGAAGAGACCCACTAAAATGTCATTCAGTGTAACAATCTTGTCAGGCATATTTACAACAAAAATCTATTTATGACATATTAAAAGACTAATTACTTTCACCCCAAATACTAATTAGTTGCAATTTGACTATCCTAGGTTTTGCCCATTTGTCAGTAAGAATTTTTTACTCATTTAAAATACAATAACATTTAATATGCTCCCTTATTCTTTTATATATTTTAATATGTACACGTCAGAATAAGCATGTTGTTTGAATTTTTACATAAATATTGTGTTACACTGAATGACAATGTAACATTATTTTGACATTTTATTCTCCAAAAACCTTAAAAGTAGACACTTTACTTAGATTTAATGTGCTTTCTATTGACATAAATCACTTTTGTAAATTTCTTTTGATGCGGACATCTTAATGTCTTTGACCCATGTACATGAATAGCATATAATAGATAAATATAAACTTATATAACAGACAGAGTGAAGGAAACACACACACACTCACACACTCCAGTTCCTTAAATACGCTCAAATCTGCCCAGCCCACACATGTGCTGCACTACCTGCTGCCAAAACAATAAACTCATCCAGACCCAGAGAGATCATTGAACAATACAACGACAGACTCTACCCACACACACACACGCACACACACACACACGATCCATCAACAAGTACGACACAGGACGGTATCGCTGGCAAATACCACACAACCACCCACATTACACACCATTTAAAAGCCCTCACACACACACACACACTCAGGAAAAAACCCTCCATTACATCAAAGGGCGGAAAAAAGCAGCTTGTCGTCTTTACAGCATGTGAGTACAGACAGAAATGTGTGGGTACAAAGACAGAGATGAATAATAGAGGATCAGCTCCAGAATCCAGTCAGCTCCTACAGACTCCAGTTTTAGACAGCAGAGGTGATTTCAATACTTTCAGCTGATTATATTCTAACACTGTATGCATCACGTATGCTATCAATCATATGTAAAAAGTGAGAGAAATTACATTTGTTACATTTAGAATTTACACTACAGTTCAAAGGTTTGGGGCTGGTACATTTTTTATGTTTTTGAAAGAAGTCTCTTCGGTCCACCAAGGCTGCATTTATTTGAAAAATACAGTAAAAATTGTGAAATATTATTACAATTTGAAATAAATGTTTTTATTTGAATATATTGTAAAATTAAATTTATTTCTGTGATGCGCAGCTGTGTTTTCAGCATCATTACTCCAGTCTTCAGTGTCACATGATCTTCAGAAATCAGTATAATATGCTGATTTACTGCTCAAGACACATTTCTGATTATTATCAATGTTGAAAACAGTTGTTGTGCTGAATATTTTTGTAAAAACTGTGATATATAATAAAAGTTTAATAGTTTTTTTATTTCAGTTCCACTTTTGCCTATATTTTCTGGCTAGAAATTTCAGCAAAATATTGTAGTTTGACTGGACTCATAATATATATATATATATATATAGGCTATATATATTACATTTAATAAACTTTATTTAAATTTAATTTAATTTTAAATATTGTAAATAAAAATACTGTTTGATTGGACTGACAACCTTTGACCATATCATAATGCGGTGTGTTTTCTCATGCTTGATGATTTGGCTTCTTTTTCAAACTACTTTCATTGGCAAAGAAAAAGTCCAAACTAACTGGCCAATTTCATGAAAGTAGTATTTTCAGAGCAGACCCTACCATGGTGTTTGTTTGTTTGTGCGATTCTTTCATCACTCACCCAGCCATCCGGCTCCAGAGTTGGGCACACACATGTCCGTCTCAGCACTGGGCAGCACAAACCCCACAACGAACACCTCCACCCCGTCAGACATGAGTGCCAGGCCCAACACGAAGAACAGCTGCCACTGGAAGCGTCCGTGTCCACACTCCTGCATGATGAGCTCGTACTGCTGCGCCAGCTCTTCCTCATCCGCCTCTCTCTCCTTCTCCAGCTCTCGCTTGTCCTTCATTCCATCCGTCAACAGCTGGCCAATCGCCACCTGGCCACGCCCATCCGTGGCCCCGCCCCCAGCAGGCACACCCTGGTACTCGCCCTCGTATATTTCGTCTTCGTCGTCGTGGCCCTCGGTGGCGTCGCTGGATCCCTCGTCATCCTCTCGCTGAGCCTGGCCGTCCTGATAATTGTAACAGTCTTCGTCGGCGCCCTCGTTTTCGTCGTTTTCAAAGCGGCTGTAGCTGCGGCCGGAGTATTCGTTCGAAGCACGGTCCACCACTTTGTTGACCTTCTTGGCGGCGTGGCGTTTCGCCTCCTTGGCGATGTCACGAGCGCCTTTGACCAGAGATGTCCTGTCTCTGTACGGGTCCTCCATCTTGGCAGAGTTCAGCTGTTTAGCTGCAGAAGTGGATTCCACCAGTCAGGAATCAAATGTGAGTTTCAGAGGACGAGATCAGCGTCACTGTGGGTCAGTCCAGTGGTTTGGAGAAAGACAGCAGTGGACAGGAGAGCGTGACGTATGTGGTTCCTTCTGATGGACAGCTTCATTCACTCAGAGAGGAAGGGAACTACGGGGAGAAGAAACAGAGTCATATTTTTATTCTCTACTACAGGCACAAACTTAAATTTAATTCGACATATATATATATATATATATATATATAGAGAGAGTACTTAGGACCATGTGATATTTCAGTTTTTCTTTTTTAATAAATCTGCAAAAATGTCAACAATTCTGTGTTTTTCTGTCAATATGGGGTGCTGTGTGTACATTAATGAGGAAAAAAATTAACTTAAATGATTTTAGCAAATGGCTGCAATATAACAAAGATTTAAGGGTTTAAGGGGGTCTGAATACTTTCCGTACCCACTGTATATATATATATATAAAGTACACACACACACACACACACACATATATATACATATATATAATTTATCATTCAAATATGTGTCAATATAAAATTAACTTGTATTATTTTTTTCAATTTTATCTATCTATCTATCTATCTATCTATCTATCTATCTATCTATCTATCTATCTATCTATCTATCTATCTATCTATCTATCTATCTATCTGTCTATCTGTCTGTCTGTCTGTCTATCTATCTATCTGTCTGTCTATCTATCTATCTATCTATCTATCTATCTATCTATCTATCTATCTATCTATCTATCTATCTATCTATCTATCTATCTATCTATCTATCTATCTATCTGTCTGTCTGTCTGTCTATCTGTCTGTCTATCTATCCACTCACAAATCAAAGAAAATCCAATCTAAAAACTTTAAATTACTATCAAATTTCAGTCTACTTCAGGTCTGAATTAGCTGGGTATTTTTGGTTTTAACTGAATAGCTGTAATTGAAAAAGTGAAAGCGTTGCAGATCTCAGGTGTTCATGTGCCCTGCAGAAACACAGGAGTGCCATGAATCAGGCCGGCACAACGGGCAGAGGACAGAGAGCCCAGTTTAACTGCATGCGTTCACAGCTCCGCTTCACACTGTTCACCTCCACAGGAAGAGATGTGGACATTAACAGGACAGAGACCTCCACACGCAGACATTACAGGACACTGACACTTCACACACATGTGTAACAAATAAACACACACACTCGCTTTCTCTGACCCCAGTAAACTCAGTGAATCTCTTTGAAAATTATCAGTCTATCTCACACGTACCAGATATCTCTGAGAAGAAAACCAGAGAATATAACAGAGAATATTCCATCTGTGATGACGACGTCCACAAAAATGCAATTAAATTCTACAATAAGGTGCATCAATACAACAGTACAGTCTTATCGTACTTTCCTTCCACTCCAAACACTTCCAGATAGTTTGGTGCATCACACAAAGGCTCTATTCTATTCTATTCATAAGAGAATTAAGGTTACAGTTAAGGTTTCAAATAGAACCAGAACATTCTAAATCATAGAAGAACCTTTAGAAGTTCCAGAAATAACTTTTTATTTTCTTTAGTTTTGGTGTTTTAGTCCCGGAAAACAAAACACATTAAAACATTAAGAAACATTTCTTTATGTATAATATAAATGCAATAAATAATTTTTTTAAAACTATTAATTTATTAATGAATCCTTTTGTCACCAAGGCAAATTCCTTGAGTGAGCAAACATAATTGGCAATAAATCTCATTCTGATTCTGATTATTAAAAAATGTGATTCATCAACGATTCATTTTATTTTTGAGTCAGTTCTTTTTAATGAACCCGTTCACAGACTCTAAATGCATGGAAAAGTTTTTGCTATGGAAAAGCATAATCTTGATTAGAATATTCAGCATTGTCATTTATTAAAACCGATTTAAAAGATCAAATCACAAGGTTTGGGAACACATGAAGACATAAAACAACAAATTAATCAAAAGATCTGATTCTCAGAAATGAGTCGGTCGTATGTTTGGCCTCTTTTCTGAAAAATCAGCAAAATCTGTCCAGATTCAGCTGAAACGAAACGAATGATTCTCTAACAGTCGTGTTTCACGGGCCGCTGATGCTGTCGCAGAAGCCCTCATTAATCACGGAGGGGAACACGAGCGCTTTCTCTCTCACACCCTATACAGTATGCACTTAACATGAAATACTGTAAGAAGACATGACGTGACAGACCTGACCCGTAACACGTAACAACAGATCAATCAATCACAAATCTGGTCAAATGAAAGCAGCCTTTTCATTAAAATTACTTTCCCTCAAAACGGCATGTCCGGAACGCTGCAGCCAGACCTAAAAACCAGCAAAGCATGGCATAATTTCCTCTTAGACCAAATAAAGGCAGTCCCTGACGTAACTATGACATCATTCGAGGGCTGATGTAATCAATGCGACACCCGTTTTTCTGCATTAACCCCAATGTGAGCGCGGGAGGGGGAGGAAAGGGAATGAACTCGCGGGACGCTGCAGCATCAGCCGTAAGCCGAGCGGTTTGACCCCTTCACAAATAGGTAATTGCACTAAATACGTGTAACGTCAGGGCAAACGAACGACACACACACACACACCTTCAACATTTAATGACTAGTGTTTGATGATATGTTGCAGTGAGTAATTATAAAGTTGCACGAGGAAGGTCGCGCTGTATTCCATTGTCCCTGGATCACCTTGCGGAAAACAGATCTGTGGTTCATAAGACTTGGTGGTTTGGTAAAAAGCTGTAAACTTCTTACACAACTAAAGACTGCACACACACACACACACACACACACATATATGTGTATCCTGCAGTAATGTAATGATGGATAGCTGAAGGCTTCACTGGTCACTGGGACTCTCCAGCAGCTGTGAGAGTCTCATACTGGACGCCTGCACAGATTGGATGAAGGCAATGGTGTGTGTGTGTGTGTGTGTGTGTGTGTGCGTCTAATGTAGACAGATTCCTACAGTTTGATCTATTACCTCTACAGTAAAAACTGTACAGACTGAGTACAATCTATTAAAAAAAAATCAGATTTTGGTGAAACTGCGTGATATAAGGAGTTAAACAGTGCTGTAACATTATATAGGCTTGAAATATAATATATATATATATGTATACTGTATGTTGATATAATCGAAAGTAGTTAGGTGGATTGAGTCATATTAAATCAACATTTAATGACTAGTGTTTGATGATATGTTGCAGTGAGTAATTATAAAGTTGCACGAGGAAGGTCGCGCTGTATTCCATTGTCCCTGGATCACCTTGCGGAAAACAGATCTGTGGTTCATAAGACTTGGTGGTTTGGTAAAAAGCTGTAAACTTCTTACACAACTAAAGACTGCACACACACACACACACACACACACATATATGTGTATCCTGCAGTAATGTAATGATGGATAGCTGAAGGCTTCACTGGTCACTGGGACTCTCCAGCAGCTGTGAGAGTCTCATACTGGACGCCTGCACAGATTGGATGAAGGCAATGGTGTGTGTGTGTGTGTGTGTGTGTGTGTGTGTCTAATGTAGACAGATTCCTACAGTTTGATCTATTACCTCTACAGTAAAAACTGTACAGACTGAGTACAATCTATTAAAAAAAATCTGATTTTGGTGAAACTGCATGATATAAGGAGTTAAACAGTGCTGTAACATTATATAGGCTTGAAATATAATATAATATATATATATATGTATACTGTATGTTGATATAATCGAAAGTAGTTAGGTGGATTGAGTCATATTAAATCATATTTTTCTCCTGAATAAACCAGGATATATAAGAGGATAAAGAAAAATAATTTAGACAGATAAATATTTTTTTTGTAAACTCAATATATATATTGTAAATATTTACAATTTTTAAAAGTTGCAACTATGACATTATAGAACATAATTTTGGCCTTAAAAAACAAACAAAAAAAATGTTAATACCCTAAATAGTTGAGTGGATTGAGCCACAATAAATTATATTTATATTCTGAATAAAACCAGGATATATAAAGAGGATAAAGAGAAATAAGATTAAATTCAAGATTCCAAAGAGAACAGAACATTCTAAATCATAGCAGTTTAAAAGTTTAACGTTTAAAGAACTTTTTATTTCCTCTCTGAATGAAGTCTCTGATTGCAAAACACTGAAACATCAATAATCATACAGCAACTCAAGAACAATATATAGACTGTACATACTGTACATACACAAGGATTTTATCATTTACCTAAAAAATAAGTTGTTTTGGTTGTAGAATTAACTTTGGTGAAATAGCACACTGTGAGGGATTAAAAGGTGCAGTTCTTGCGTTATTATCTTTGGACTAAAACAAAAACCTGAAAAAATGTTGCTGCATTGCACATCTTAAATTACATGTGACTATATGATATATTTGTACATTTATACATTTATTTGACACACCACAGTACACTATTTAAGTGTAATGGAAAAACAAAAAGCGAATTAAAATGGTGAAATGGAATACATTTGAACCTAAAATCTTGATAATGAAAAAAAATAATTTGTATGTCATAAGAAGTCATTTCAAACTACATAAATGTAACACACACAGCGGGTTACTGTGTGTAAAGTGAATGTCTGTGCTTTTCCTGTCAGTGGCTCAGACTACAGGTCAAAGGTCACAGCTCTGTGTGCTGAGGGACTCTTTGTCTGATCCACTCCACTGATCAGCTGACACACTCATATACCAGAGAGAGAGAGAGAGAGAGAGAGTGTGTGTGTGTGTGTGTGTGTGTGTGT